>NC_056739.1:386572537-386872537 GCF_019279795.1 Protopterus annectens
TGTTTCACTCCAACGTTTGATAGTTTGTGGTTTTCACAGTTATTTACTGTTAATTATAACAGTCATAGTGTTGCACATTCTAGTGTAGTTCTATGGAATTTGAACCACAACTGAAGTGGCAGCAGCCCACCCAGATGCATTCTGGGCAGTCAGTTATGAAGTGATAACAGTAAAAATAATAATGACAATGATGACGGTGATGATAAAATAAGCCTTGATGCAGGCAAGAAAGTGGAATAACTTTGACTCTGCTTTTACTGTGTTTTCAGAAGTTAAAACGGTTTATTTCTTACCTTAAATCATATTTTTTTCTCATTTTTTTTTTCATTGCAGCAAGTTGGCCCCAGTTTTGTTAGATTTTTGAAGTCATGCAAGAAACATTAATTTATTTAAAAGCACAATAAAACATACTGTGTTTTTATTCTGCTTATTAAAGTGTTATTAAAGCTTCTTGCTTGACTTTAAGCCTTCAGTTTTTGTTGCACTTCTGTTTTATTTAATTGAACAAATGAAAAAATGCATTAGGTTGAGCTTGAAAGTGGTTGACTGCTTTAGCTCACAGTTCATATTTAAACCTCAAAAACCTTATAACTCAAGGGATAAAGCCAAAAATGTAATGGGTCAGGAAAAAGGTGAAAGGTTCATCAGGGACATATTTTAGGTATAACATTGTTCTTATATGCTTAGTTCCTAGAAAAACAGGTTTTGCATTAGCATGTATTTCTGAAGAATTTGAAGTCTAGAAGTCTAAAACTCACGTCTATCATTATTTAAGTTTTGCAATCCTCATAAATTTGCCAGAAAATCACATCTCATGAGGAACAGACCAAAATATGACACAAGATCAGGGACAGTCAAACATATGCTCTGACCTCTCAACTCTTAGAGCAAGAATCAGGGAGAAAGAGTATGAAAGGCTCAAAATCATGGGACAAGTTTAGTTGCATTGTTATCAACAAAGCAATGGATGAAGGTAAAACAATTCACTCCACATTACCTTGACTTGGCCAAGCCTTTTGACAAAATCCCCTACTCAGGTATAATAGAAAAGCTGAACAAAACTGGGACTAGGCCTTTACATCAATTAGCTGGACTGCCAACTGGCTCAAAGGATGCAGGAGATCAAAATAAGGGAGGCTACCTCTAGAAAGAAATCAGTCACCAATGGAGTCCCCCAGGGTTCGGTGTCAAGATGTTTCCTGTTTGGCATCCACTTCTTGACAGTAAATCGAAATACCAAAGGACTTTGGCTGACTAAGTTTGACATGCCTGCAAGATGGGAGCAATTATTGAATCTCAAAATGACTTAACCATTATGCAGGAAGGTTTGTCCCAAACAATAACTGCAGCCAGAATCATGAATTGAAACTAAACTCCAAAAAATGCATTATTATATCCTTTGGGAAGTCATCAACACTTGTGAGGCACCAAACTCACAATACCCCCCCCCCCCCAACAGTTGGCCCAGTTGTTTGGTTCTTTGGCATGTGGAAACTTGTATGGACAGTGACCTAACTTTCAATCAACATGTGCCCAGTGTCAGAAGAAAGTCTTTGTATATTGCACAACTTATGAACAAATTGATTGCAACTAGATCTAGAGATGTTATTGTCCTCCATTACAAAGCCATCATTAGGTCAGTCATTTTATATGATGCCACTTTGGCACATATTTGTCAAGACACATGCAACAACTGGAATGGTTAGAGCGATACCTTACTAAAAGGATACATGTCCTAAATAATAGGTCTTGCATGAACCACCTCAAAGCCTTATCACTATACTCGGTATCTTACAGAGTGCTAAGAGGGGACTTGTGTCTGGCATACAAGGCATCCTCCGACTCAGTACTGATGGACCTACTGAACATCAATAAATCAAATGGCATCAGAAATGCTCAGTCCAGGTATCTAAACAGAATGGTGTGGAGCGATGAATATGTATCACAGAGGATACCACTGTTCCAGAACAGACTCTCCATTCAAGTAAAACAAGGCTCATCCCTGTCCATATTCAGATGCAACTTGGATTTAAGGATAGGTAATAGAAAATGCAACCCAGGATTGCCTCTTGTGACACTAATGGATAGAGGCAGTTCCTAAATACTGCATCACTTGCATGGGTCCCCTCAAATTATCTGTGGCATGATCAGTTATTCTCACTAGGGCTAATATACAATTATCAGCCATGGGATGGATAAGACCAATCAGGAAATGTTAATTCAAGCACCAAAAAGGAAACTGGCTAAGCTTAAAATGTCCTCCAAGTGAACTTTCTGAGGTATGAAACAGTTTTAAAAAAATGTCCTTTTTAGATTATTAAGTGCCCCTCTTACCTTCTGCCCCCAGCCTTCAACAGCTTCCGATGCCTCTGAAGGCAGTACACCTCATGCAATTTTTCTTCATTCAGAAGCTGTTGAAGGATACCTTCCATATGGCTTTGATGTCCTATGGACTGGTCAGAAGTCTTTTACTGGCATCCCTTATGAATAGTCTCTGGTGAGAATCTTTTTGCCTTTGCATTGCAACCTGATAGTTTTTTGTGCCATAAGCTTAGTTACTTAACAGAAATTTTTTGCAGACACCCCTAATGCATTGTTTGCTTTTGCAACTACCATATTGCCCTCTGTTAACCAATCAATATTAATTTTTTACCTGGACTGTCTTTTCTTTCTCCATTGTTTTCTTGATTTCTTTCTTTTAATAACTTCCTGGACTTCTGCATTCCTCCACCACCTTTCCTTATGAACATTATTTCCATAACTGGCTTGGCTGTTTTATGATGTTGCCATTCTCCTTCGACTACACCTATTTCCTTTTCTTCCAGGATACTACAGCCTTGAGTATTTCCTTGAACTTTTGCAATTTCACTTCAAAAAGCATTAAGATCAGAGACTAGGATGAATACCTGGGAGCTTTCTCTGACCACTGCTTGCAACTGATTATGGCCACCAGCAGTAGCTTAGCTAGGGTAGGGTGAAAGTGGAAAAAGCCATGGGGGTCAATGGTCTAGACTAGAGGGCTCAATCAGCCAATTCTAATCTCTCTAATGCATACTGGCTTTTAAAGGCTGGTATTGCATTTGCAGTCAAACTGGAGTGCTGTAGCTTTCTGTAGGTGGTCTAAATTGTAACATCTGATTGCTATATTTGTTGCAAACAGTTTGCAATAGTTTAAGAATTTTTTTTTCTTAAAAATGTGACAAATGAAGGTCAGGGTGCGGATGCAAGACCTGATTGGCTTCTAAATTTCAGTAGCCCCAGGCACCTGATCACAGACTTTTATTGCTCTTCTATTGAACAGCTGGGGCAGGAGGATGGAAGTGTGTATCTGGCCACCTGGCTGGTGTGCCAGAATGAATATATATATACATTTTTTAAAAGTAAAATGTGAGTCAGGGGTGGGGGCAAGATGTCGAGATGGGACCTGATTATCAATTGTATTTCAGGAGCCCTAGGTACCTGATCCCAGCCTTTTTCTTTTTTCTCTTCACTTGAATGCAGGGGGGGGCATGGACTGGGTAGTGTCTGCAGGAAGATAGTTTTGTATTCCTACGTTTTGGAAAAAATTCTTTATTTTTTTGGCTCTTCACTTGAACTAAGAGGGTAGGGTGCTAGCTTGTGGAACTGGCACAAGGTGCTGGTTGAGCTAGCTATGCTTCTGACCCCAAGAGGTTTATATATTTTGGGAAACTGTTTCACTGGAGATGCCTTTGTAATCTATGATTTTACATCTGCTGTACTTTACTAGATGGAACTCTATCAGAGCTGAATGTCAGCCAGTCTTGTATGTGATATTGTGACTCACTCTCCTGCTGAACCACATGTTGGTCACCATCAAGCCACTTACCAGATAGACATCTAGACATTAATTCTCATTGCCCTGTTCATGTGGGCCAAGGCAGTACTCATATCCTGTTCTCTGTCCCTTATATAAGCATTCAATCCCCCCCCATTATCAACTCCATCTTATACTGGTCTGCTTTATCTCATAGATCCTGAAACTGCTGCATGAATGCAGTCTTTTATCATCACAACCCTGTGTTGGGCATAGGCTCTGGTTATGAATACTTCCTTATCTTTACTCTGGGGTATGATTGCCATAAGTCTATTACTAATGCTGATGACATCCCTGTTTTCAAAAGAACCTCCATCAGCACAATTCCTACACCATTTTTAGACTGCCCTCTGTGTAATAGTTTCTGGAGCTCAAGCAATGTGGCTTTCCTGTACTGCCATACTACCTTGACTCCTGTATACACAGGATGTCCAGTCTCTGACTTATCTACTTCTAAGCTGCATCCTGTAAGTGAACCTATATTCCGTGCAGCAATCCCTAGTTTGTTTGACAGTTGGTTTTACATTCGTCTTTTGCTCAGACCTATCCTATGTAACTGAAGATGCAAAAACCAAATGGCTGCAGGTACACTGAGGTGCCCAAAACACACAACAACAGCAAAAGTAAATTAAGGCACCAAAGTTACACACTGGAAATCAGTCACTGTACTTTATTGCAGAAGACAAACGGTAAGCGCTTTCACAACTTAATGTTGCTTCATCAGGTCTGATGAAGCAACATTAAGTTGTGAAAGCGCTTACCGTTTGTCTTCTGCAATAAAGTACAGTGACTGATTTCCAGTGTGTAACTATGGTGCCTTAATTTACTTTTGCTATCCTATGTAACCCCAGGCTGACACCCAGTAGCTGATAAGTTGTTGACCCAAACCTAACGGGCTTTATGGTTAGGACAGACTGACTAATTGAGGCACACAGATCCTTCCCACTGTTAGCATAGGTCCCTGGTGGAGGTCAGACTAGGCTGGGCACTTAGACTTCTCACCAGAAAATATCTATGTCCATTTCTGGTAACATTAGTCAATATGACTAAGTCATTTTTTTTTGTTTACACCATCTAGTGGCTAGCCTTGACATGGTTTGAAGCTGTTATCCATGTTTTCCTACTCAGAGGGCACTGAACATCACAGATAATGCCTTAGATGGTTGGCATACACAAATTATTGTACAGCAAATGATTAATACATCCTATTTGAAAGATGTATGCTACCATGCATGACTGAGAAACCACCAAACGGGAAGTCTCATTGTTGAGAAACACATTAACAGCTTACAGCCTAGAACAGTATTTTTTGGATTTACTGCTGGTAGAAAAAAAATGTTTTTTGAATTTTTAAGTCTGTATGCCATCAAGTAGTTTTCAGTTGTTAGCAGAAATTTGTTGATAAAGACTTAAGAGATAACCACTTGGTTGTTACCATAAAATTTATCCGATGCTAACAGCACAAAACAGATTTCTCTCTGCTTATGTCATTATAAAATAGAATACTGATTAAACAATGATTAGAGGATTATCCCAGGTTAAATCGTAATGTATCAAAACAATGTACAGTATGCAAACAGTTTTTCCTATTAACATAGAAAATCTGACTAAATATATACTTGGATTTAATGAACCAAACATTTGTAGACTTACATAAGTGGACTAGAAAAGGGAGAAGGTTTAAAGCAGTAGGAGAGGAAGTGGAGATATAGCATTAGTAACTAGGTTAACAAAGCAAAGAGAGACCACTAAGATGGAAGAGGGGACTAGATTATTTGTTGTGGATTTAGAGCAGTAAATGGTGTGGTAAAGCTGAATTACAGTTTAGTACGACTGAGTTAACCAGTTAGAGCAGGTTATGTAGGAGGCAGAGGTACTATGCAATTGGAGATATTGGTTTATTTTAGTTTAGATGGACAGTTGCATTCAACTATTATAGTAAGTATTGTTTTACTGTGAATTCCACAGGAACTAGTTTATATACTCAATTAAATCAGAAGGAAGTGAAAGCCACAGTGTTGGGGCCAGTACAGAAAAGCAATAGCTAGAAGACTGCAGTCTGAGAGAAGGGTTTGCTGGGATGGGCTGGATCTGAGTTAACATTTTTGGATATAGGTTTGAGTGGCAGTAAAGTTTGGAAGACACAGTGAAAAGGTGTCTAGTTTGAGTATTTTTAAGAGTATGGTAAGCATGAAGATTTGTGTGTTCCTTGAAGTTCAGCGATCTGTCATACCAGATACCCAAATATCTACTGGTTTCAATGGAATTATCACAGTCAAGGATATGAAAGGAATGATGGAGGTCAGATACTGTTATGGCTGCCGATTATTTGGCAATGAGCAATATTTTCTTGGAGTTTAGCCGGTGCTGTAGATGAATAAGGTCCTTTTGAAGTTGAGAATAAATTTATGATGTGAGGTAACCTACAGATGACCATGTTATCTACTTACAGTAGTGTTAAATGGGGTAGGTCTAGCAGAAGTTTGTTGTTGAAGACTGAAAACAGTAGACATGCCAGAATGTAGCCCTGAGAGATGACCGAGTAAATGAGGAAACTGCTGGAAAGATTGGGTCCCATATTTACCTGGAATGAATGGCTGGATAGAAAGACTTTGGCCACATAATGGCATCAGAGCTGATGTAGCTGAAGTAGTAGAACTGAATGATTAACCATGTCAAAGGCTTGGAGTAAGTCAATGAATAGAGCTCCAGTAAGATTTCCTTTACCTGTATTAGTTAAGATGTTATCAGTCAGGGTCCACAGAACAGTCAGTGTTGCTCCTACGATCCTGGATGCTGTGCTGTTTGATCGAGAGTAGATGGTATTTTTGTAGGTAAGTAGCAAGTTGGTTACATATATTTTCAAGAATTTTACCAGGGATGGTTTGTACTAAGTTTGAAACTGTGTAGCCTGTTGCCAAGTTAATGTTTTCTGAACTAAATCAAGGCATATATTTTTTGTTTATGTAATGCCATAAAAACTACACATTAGGGGAAAGGCAGACTGTGTAATATATCAGTTGCAAAACTGTGGCAGGCCTTCCTTGCTGTTGAAAAACACAGAAAGGAAGCTGCTGTGTTGAAGGGAGTCATGCAAGCTTTGAAGATACTCAAACTGTGTAAAGTATGTTCAGTTATACAAAGATATAAATTGCAAAGGGTGTAGTCATAGTTTACTTCATGTAGTTTCCTCATGAACTGAATTATTATTAGCTCATACAGTTAACTGAAACACAGATTTTTTCTTTCTCAGTTGAGGCATATGAAACAAATAGGAAACCATAGGAGTTGCTCAGTCTGAATAATCTCTGCCCTACCCAGGGAAGCAATTAGAAATGTTTTACATTTTGATCCTTCCAACCTCAACCTTTCCATCAGACATGTTTGATGTCTTTAGAATGGATGTTGTGGTGCTAAGCAAGAAGGGTGACCATCACAGATCCTTGCAACTGTTGTATACATTGGCATAAAGCAACGAAGCTGGGGATATTCAACCTCACAACCCTAATTAGTTTTCATGAAATATAGAGCCTGTCTCCTTAATCTAATTGATATTGTGACTTCCCACCACTGACAACATTAATCAAGGAGCCTCAATCCTCACCACTAGCACCAGTGGGAGAAGTACACTGGAAGGATGACAAGTTACACACACAGTATTACCAGACGCAGATCTCTGCATCAAGTGCAATTTCCCTTAAGAGCACACAGAGACCACAGTCAGTCCGGGACTAGTTTCTCCCTCTTCCTCCAGATCCCTAATAAGACTCCCCACTGGCACAGCTATAGAATTGAGATCTCAGTTGAGTGGCCAAACCAAGACTCTAGCACTATTGCTGTCCAACCAGTGCTTTGTGAGCCTGCCCAAGTGGCTGACACACTGACACACACACTCTTTGATGTTTGATTCACATGCGCACACACACACATACACACACACACACGCACACACACACACACACACACACACACACACACACACACACACACACACACACACACACACACATGGGAAAGGCTGGCACAGGTTTACTAGCTATGCCTAGACTATAAGGTAGTTATCACTGTCACCAGTCACTCCTTATCAGCTACTTTAAGGCCCTTAAAAAAGGATGTCCAATCTTACTGTGTAATGTTACTATCAATACAAATGGTAGTCTGACCAAGCGCAAGGCTATTATGAGTGGCCCACAGTGTCAGCAAATAAATATGCAAGTACTCTCAGAACTTAAATATCTCTAGACAGATCAGCTACAATGAAATGTTTAAATATATTTAATAATAAATAATAAAAAAACAAGACAATACTAACTATATATTTACAGTGACATCAGAGTTCAAAATCACAGGAAATATTTAAAACAACATTGCAAGACAGTCTCAAATAAATAAAGAAAAAATGTCTAAGCTAAACTTTACTATATTTCTGACTATATCTAAGAGGATTACTATACCCTAGTATACTTACTTAGAGCAAGGCAGATGTGGTGAATAGATTTTCCCTAGTTGTTGTCAGGTCAAGACAGAATACAGAATGCTTTCTCTCAGAGAGTTCTCAAATTTATATCTCAAATATTACTGATATGATAACTTGTAGAATGAAATCATTGCTTGTCATCTGACTCCTAGTTCCCAGGCTCAAAACAACCATTAATGGCGGATGGTAGCATTTAGCATATATCTGTAAAAATACATAGGCATGAGCTTTTCCTCAGATCTATGGCAAAAACTGGAAGTCATAAAACAATAAATCACTTCCAAGACAATACAGAAAGTTCCCTAGTTTTAGACATTGTGTCTCTTGCTGCTATAAAGTAATTACATTTCAGCTATTTTTCTGAAGTTGACTTCCTGTATTCTAGTTTCCACTGTTAAAATATATACATTTAAACAGTTACAATAGTGAATGTACATTTCTGTTATTTTCCAGTAGGGTACACTGTGGATACATTTTTAAGCTCAGTACTTTACAAAATACCTTTTCAACACACACTTCTGTATCAGCAGTTTGATATACACATAACATACAGTTCTGATGCAGTTGTAACAAAAGCATCTTACACAAATTATTTCGATATTCACCAATGACATATAATTATTTGCAAAATTCCAGATAGCAGTGCTAGCAGTATCTCCCTTTGTCACACTTTTATATAAAGCATGCTGATATTCACAAATGACATATAATTATTTACAAAATTCCAACTAGCTGAGCTGACAGTATCTCCTTTCATCACACTTCTTTCCCCTTCAAAGACTCAAACTAGTTTTGCTTGAGAGGGATGAGCCTATCTAGGAATACCTTACCCCATTCCCTGTCTTGAGATTCCAGTTGCCTTTTCACTGCTTGCCCCAGTACAGTGCTGCACTGCACTATCATATGCCCGCAACTCTAGGCTCCACCATCGTAATTTGGGATTTTGCTGGCTGGCTTCCTGTAGCCATAGATCTCCCTCAGACTCCTCCTGCCTTCCACTGCAAAGGCTCAGCACAAGGGCCTCTCTATCATAGGTTAATAGGTTCATAGGTGTGTACTAGGCTAATGGTCCTGGAGCCTTTACAAGCCAAGCCCATGGGATTACCTTGGCATCGTGCCACCTGACCTTATTTCCTAGTGCATCTGTCGAGTAGAGCCACTGGAGTGATCCCCAGGGTGAATTTTCTATTTCCCATCCACTCATCAAGATTTCTCTTGAAGAGAGCCAGTGAGGTGCTCTGCTTGGCATGTATGGGAAGTCTATTCCATAGCATGGGCAGCCTCTGGGTTATGAACCTGTCCTTCCAGCATGTTCTGTTGACTGTGGTGTGACGCCCATGCCCTGACCCAGCAATCAAGGAGCCTCAATCCTCATCACTAACACCAGTGAGGGGCACTTCATATAGAAGGAAAGGATAACAAATACACAGAGTAAAGTGCAATTTCCCTTAAGAGCACACAGAGATCACAGTCAGTCCGGGGCCGGTCGCTCCCTTGCTTTCCAGGTCCCCAATAAGACTTCCCACTGGCACAGCTATAGGGTCCAGATCTCAGCCTAGTGGGCAAGCTAAAACCTCTAGCACCCTCTCTGTCCAAACAGTGCTTAGTGTCTCTGCCCAAGTAGCTGACACACACAAACACACACACACACAGACACACACACACATACACACACACACACACACACACACACACACACACACACACACACACACACACACACATGCACACATGCACACACACACACACACACACACACACACACACACACACACACACACTCCCTCAGAGTCTGTTTGACTGTACCAGGTACTCTATAAGGGGCCTGCCTAATAGGCCTATGGGGTCCTGTATCCACCTGGTGCTGCCCCAGGTGGTTGTACTCTAGTTTCCTAGTGAACATGTCCCCAAATTCGTACAACACTGCTCGGATTTCTCAAACCTTTGTAGTAGATAGCTGCTGGGACATTTCTAGCCCTTCCACTGAGGTGTCAGCCCAAGCCTCATTGAGGATATCAGTTCCCAGATCTCCCTCAGACTCCTCCTGCAATCCACTGCAAATGCTGAGCACAAGGGCCTCCCTATCATGGTAAGGTTTCATCATGTTAACATGGTACAATTTGTGCCCCTGCCTTCTGCTAGCAGTTCCACCATGTAATTAACCTCACTTACCTTTCTTACCACTTTGTAGAGTCCCTCTCAAACTCCTTGCAGCTTGTTGTGTCTGACAGGAATGAGAATCATTACCTGCTGCCCCACAGCATACTCTCTAGCTCAAGCATTCCTGTTGTACCACACGTTTTTCTGTTGTTGGTCTTCTACCAGGTTCTCCTGGGCCAAGCCCATGAGTTTCCTGACCCTTGTCCTGAGGTTTAGGACGTATGCCACAACAGACTCCTTGTGAGACTCGCACTCAACTTCCCACTCATCTCGAATAAAAGGTAGAGGTCCCCTCACACTATGCCCATACAGCAACTCAAAGGGTGAAAAACCTGTGGATTCCTGGGGAACCTCTCTGTAAGCAAACAACAGATGGGGCAAATATTTGTCCCACTCCCTCTTAAACTGATCTGCAAATGCCCGTAGCATGGTCTTGCTTGTGGAGTTTAACCTCTTAACAAGACCATTAGTCTGAGGATGGTAGGGGATGGTCTTCATGTGTTTCACCCCACAGGACTTCCACAGACAAGCCAGCAAGTCTGACATGAAATTGGCACCTCTGTCAGTCAGTATTTCTTTTGGGAAACCTACCCTGCTAAAAATCTCTAACAAAGCATTTGCCACCTTCTTTGCCTCAATGGAGGACAAAGCCACTGCCTCAGGGTATCGTGTAGCATAATCCACTACCACTAAGGTATACTTTTTCCCTGTGGAACTTGGTGTCTCAGAGGACCCACAATATCCATAGCTACCATCTGAAATGGTTCCTCAATCATAGGCAAAGGCATCAAAGGAGCTCTCACCTTGTCTCCTGCCTTGCCTACCTTTTGGCACTGCTCACAGGTCCTGAAGTACCCTGTTAAATCCTTGGAAATTCCAGGCCAATAGAAGTTCTGCATAATATGCCTCTTTGTATGTTTTATGCCCATATGACCTGCAAAGGGAATATCATGGGCTATGGCAAGAAGTGCCAGATGGTAGGCTATTGGCACTAACAACTGCTGTACTCTCTCACCTTCTAGCCCTCCCTCATGGGTCCACTCTCTGTACAGTAACCCTTTGTCCCAGTATACAGATTCCCCCCTTTCCTTGAGAATCGGGTGCCTCCCTAGCTACCTGCCTCAGGCCTTGCAATGTAGGGTCTGAGAGCTGAGCCTGTCTTAACTCTCTCCTTGTAACCCTTCCCAGCTCCCCTTCCACAGGAAGTCTGGCATCCTCTGACAGTGGTGTTTCACTGTCAGCCTGGATACTACCACTCACCTCTACCTTTGCAGTCACTCTGTCTAAGGGACCATCAGTACCCTCAAGCAGCTGTGTCTCACCTTCAGTCTCACTGCTATGGGGTAGCTCCCTCCCTCCCTGAAGTAACCACCTCACCAGTCCTGGCTGCAAGTATGAAGTCTGTCTGGGTGTTCCCCAGGCTACCAGACCCACATTCTTGCCTCCTAGCCTGACTGCGTGTAACTGCACAAACACATGGTACTGCCTCATCCAAATCCTTCCCTAACAGGACATCTGCAGGATGGTAGCTTAGTACCCTTGTTGTCTCAAGACAACCTACTATTGGCATTTTGTCTTTCCCACCTACTGGTTCCCTCACCCTTTTTTTCCTCACCTTGCCTCCGTGGACACCTGTATGCCACATGGCCCCACTGGTTGCATTCAAAACATTTAACCCTAGCTCCTGGATGAGTACCTAGACTAGTGGCTTCCCCTGCTACTGGCAGATTCTGTTGGGGCAGTCTGTGCTGCCCACCATGGATTCCTTTATACCCACGAGCAGTACTGGGGTCCCTTTCCTATGCAAGGCTGCCCTGGTTGCCAGATACAGGTCTCCCTTCTTTTCCAACTCATCTGAAGTGGCACATTGTCTATCAGCTATCCAGATCGTCATGTCCTCAGGCAAAGTGCTAAGGGCTTGTTCCCTTACCAAAACATCTGCAACCCTTCAAAAGTGGTGACCTGACATCCACTCACCCACCTATGGAAACAAGTGCTCAGTTCAGCAACATATTCACACACACTTTCATCTGCCTTTCATCTATGCTCACAAAACTTTTTCCTATACTTTTCAGGTGTTAGCTTAAAACATTCTAAGAAGTGATTTTTAACAGCAGTATAATCAAAACATGCAACGTCAGACATTTTTGATAAAACAGTTACAGCTTTACCATGGAGTAAGGGGGTCAGGAACCATACACAGAGACTTTGGTCAACACCATACTGTTTGCATACCCTCTCAAACATATGAATGAAACTACCACAATTATCCCCCTATTTAAACTGCAGAAGAAAATTACTGATCTTTTGTGCTTCTGGGGTCCAGTTACTCCCTTCCCCATTACCTCCATGACTCCTGCAAAGAGTCAGCATCTCCCTCTCATGCTTCCTCTGCTGCTTCTTTTCCTTGACTTCCAGGTGTAGCAGCTTCTCATACTCCTCAGCCTGTAGACTCCTCAGTCTCTCAGCTGCTTCGATCTCCAAATGCCTGGCCTCCAACTCAAGTCTCTTTAGCTCCAGATGGATTTTTAAGTCCTCTGCAGAAAGGTTGAGATGTCCATTCTCTGAGGGTATTATATCTCCACTGCCAGTCTGATTGTCCTCCTGGTTGCTGTTTTCTGATGCAGCTGTAAGCAAGGCTGCAATCAGGTCTGGCTTAGTTAGGTTTCCATGCACCAGTCCCCTAGCCTGGCAAATCTCTGCCAGTTGTCTCCTTGTCAGCTTTCCATACTCTTCTGCTGACCTGCTGCCTGCTCACCCTGACTAACTAAGCTAACAAAAGAAATAAAACAATTGTGATCTGAACTCTGAGTATTCACTGCGTGGCTGATTTAGAGTACAAAACACCTTCAGAGCTCACTGTACACAAGCTACAGGAATTCACTCTACCCACACCACTACAAGCCAATTAGTATTTGCCAACCAATTAATATGTGATGTGGATATCTCGCCACTGCCAAACAATTAATACGTGAAGCCCGTGCCCTGGCCCAACAATGAAGAAGCCTCAATCCTCACCAATAACATCAGTGAGGGGAGTCTCATATAGGAGAAAAGGATAACAAATACACACAGTAAAGTACAATTTCCCTTAAGACCACACAGAGATCACAGTCAGTCCAAGGCTGGTCATTCCCTTGCTCTCCAGGTCCCCAATAAGACTTCCCACTGGCACAGCTATAGGGTCCAGATCTCAGCCTAGCGGGCAAGCTAAAACCTCCAGCACCCTCTCTGTCAAACCAGTGCTTCGTGTCCCTGCCCAAGTAGCTCACACACCCACACACACACACACACACACACACACACACACACACACACACACAAACACTTTGAGAAGAGTTTACACAACCACACAGACACACCTGGGAATGGCTGGTACAGTTACTACTGTGCAATATTATTATCCAATTGGTAGCATATCCCTGGGCTAAAGTGGCTGTGTACAATTTTATCAAAGGCATGCAAATACTGTAAAGAGCTTAAATTATCTTTACAAAAACAGCCACAGTTGAAAGGGTTTAAAAATATTTAATAACAGTCAAAACACAAGACAATACCTTTACTACACAGTGCTAGTCAAGAGTTCAGAGATCACAGAGAAATACTTAAAATAATTCAGTAGTACAGTTTTGACATCACAGAAAAACACTTAGTCTAATCTTTCTAGTTTCTAGCTATTTCTAAGAGAAAACACACGTCTAAGATAAACTTGCATATTGAGCAAGACAGTGCTGGTCAGTTGGATGGTCAAGACAAAAATGCTTAATGCTCTCTGATTCTCTTTGTTTTTAAAATCACATTCCTGGTTCACATTACATCATTCTTCACACTTCCCTGGGTTCCCAGGCTAACAGAAACTACATTTACATTCTTCACCTCTGGGCAGAAACCAGAACAATAAAGGACATTTATGCATGCAAATTCTGGCCATTAACTCTGGCCTTAAAATAATAGGCAGGATGTCCCACTCTAGACTCACTGGCTCCAAGTCCTAACATGAAAGGGTCACAACATTCTTTACTTGGCCAGTAGAGTGCACTGTTGTTACATTTTTTCCAGTTCCACATGTAACACTATTTTTACCATCTAAGACAACAAGCCTGTCATTTACATTAATATTTACAGATGACAGAATTATCTCTAAAATTCTATCTGGTTAGGCTGGCAGCCTTCATCTATCTTCACCCAATCTTCACATGTGGTAATGAGGTTGAGGTCTCTGGAGCATGTGGTGCGGAGGGATTGGGATTTCTTTAGATGTAGCATTTCTAACACAGCTGGGTCAGACATGGCTTTGTAAGTCAAGCAGAGATCGCCTCTATGTAGGAGATATGAGACAGAGAATAGTTGGAGTTTTTGAGTCTGTCCATATAGGACAAGTGTTTAAGGCCTAGGATCCTGTTTGTGAGGTATTTTGTGGCCTCTCCAGTTGTTGCAGATGTCTATTGAGGTACATGCCAAATGGGGCATTGTACTCAATGATTGGCCTAATGAGGGAAGAATAGAGGGAGACAATGACCTCTTTCTTCCTGCATGCAAAACCCTTAGTAATGAGATGTGCCACATAGAGGGACTTTTGACCACAGTGGCAACATGGTGGTCACAAGTGAGATTGCTGTCAACCTGTGTTCCCATATCTTTTATAATGCCTTCTGTGTTCAGTGGACTACAATCAATGTGGTAATTCAAGGGAACCGGTTTTTTCCCAAGGGGAATGACAACACATTTTTTGGCATTGAGCTTACGCCCATGGTTCTGACACCAGTGATTGGTGTCATTGAGGCCTTTCTGTAGGATGTCAATGTCATTTGTGGAGTTAATTATAGCTCCCAACTTGCAATCGTCTGCAAACTTTGTCAGCCAGAGTCCCTTCATGTTGGCCTTGACTTCAGAGAAGTAGATACCAAACAGGAGAGGACCCAGGACCGAACCCTGTGGGACTCCACTCATGACAGGTCAGCAGTCTGACTTGGAGTCATCTGCTTTCACACTGTGGGTTCTATTTGTGAGACAGTTTGCAACCCACCTAGTGATATAGGGGTTGATGCCTAGCTTAGTGAGTTTTTCTATGATTCCTGAGTGGGGAATGGTATCAAAGGCCTTGGCCAGATCAAGGTAGGCTGTATGAACCACCTTGGCTTCATCCACAGCTCTGGTGACTGACTCAAAGAAGTCGACCAAGTTGAGCAGGCATGATCTACTCTTCACAAAACCAAACTGTGTAGGATCCAGAATTTGGAGATTCCCTATATCCTTGTTTATTAGGTCCATAATGATGCATTCCATAGCTTTGCATATCAGACTTGTCAAGCTAATTGGGCTGTAATTCCCGGGATCCGTAGTCACTCCTGCTTTGTGGAGAGGGATAACTGTACCAGTGCACCATTTGGTACGGACAAAGCCTGAGGTGAGGCTGTGATTGAACAGGGCACACAGGTGAGGTGCCAGTTCACTCTATAGTTCATGTAGAACACAGCCAGGGATATTGTCAGATCCCACAGAAGCTGTATTCTTGGCCTTGGACAGTGCTGTTTTAACCTGTGCAGCAGTAATACTGGGTGCCTGCCAGTCTACTTGTATTGTGATTTGTCCTTTGGGGGAGAGAGGGGTAAAGTTAGTACTGAATCTGTTGGCCAGTATATTGGCAATATCTGTTGGCTCAGTATAGGAGGTACCATTACGTAGCAGCTCAAAGCAAATCTGGGTATTACCATGGAGATTCTTTACATAATTATAGAAGGCCTTGTGGTTGTCTTTACTGTCTGCTACAATTCTGTTTTCATAGCTAGCTTTAGAGGATTTGATGAGGGATCTCAACCTTCTGTTGAGGCTGATAAGGGAGTTTTTCCGGTCTTTGGACTTCACCTTAGTCCACATCAGTTTCCTCCTTCTGTTGTAGAGTTTGTTTATGGAAGTAGACCACCAGATTAGCTTCCTTTTTTTGAGGATAGCATCTTCTACAGTTTGCTGTGAGGGAAAGGTCAGTTTGCTTTTTATTTGCTGTATTTTGTATTACTTTATAGCCTTTCTCTATTTTGTATACTGTGATTTGCTTTCTTTACACTGTGTTTTATTTGTATTCTGCTTTTAACTGCATATTAAAACTTGAAAAGAGACCACAGATCTGTCTCTTGTGAGTCAGAAAAAAATTAGAACAAGTCAATTAAGGAGTCACACATAGGTTAGAACAGGTCAGTTAAGGTTAATCATCTGTGAAACTGAGGGGGTGGAGCTAGGAACTAAACCTTCTATTTAAGGGGTAAAATAAAACATTTCAGAGCTTTACTGGAAAGGCTCACCCAGACTCTGCTACAGTTTGCTGTGAGGGAAAGGTTAGTTTGCTTTTTATTTGTTGTACTTTGTATTACTTTGTCTTTTTTATATACTGTGATTTGTTTTCTTTACACTGTGTTTTACTTGCATTCTGCTTTTAGCTGCATATTAAAACTTGAAAAGACACCACAGCTCTGTCTCTTGTGAGTCAGCCAGAAATTAGAACAGGTCAATTAAGGAGTCACACATAAGTTAGAACAGGTCATTTAAGGTTAATCATCTGTGAACTGAGGGGGTGGAGGTAGGAACTAAACCTTCTGTTTAAGGGGTAAAATAAAACATTTCAGAGCTTTACTGGAATGGCTCACCCAGACTCTACTACAGTTTGCTGTGAGGGAAAGGTTAGTTTGCTTTTTATTTGTTGTATTTTGTATTACTTTATTGCCTTTTTCTATTGTGTATACTGTGATTTGTTTTATTTACACTGTGTTTTACTTGTATTCTGCTTTTAACTGCATATTAAAACTTGAAAAGAGACCACAGCTCTGTCTCTTGTGAGTCAGTCAGAATTTTTTCCACCTTCCCACCCGGTTATTGTTGAGTTCTTAAACACCATTGTCTTTCTAGTTGCTTGCCGCTTATGTTAATTTGACCATATATCTCATTTTCTCTCTGCTTTTCCTGGCTGGTGTCAGTAAGCACAAAATTATCATTTTGTGAAATCACTTCCCTTAAATATTTAAATTTATTGGCCATCCTACTGTATTACATAGTACCAGAATACAAAAGTGACTACCCCTTTCAATCTATGTTGCTGTTTTAGAAATAGTGACTCTTCACTAAAACGTAACTTTTTAGACAGGTAAAAAACTTAAGTTACCTACTTTTACATCGAACTCCTCTAGTGTATACTGCATTGTTTAGGATAAAGCATTTTTTCATCTTACCTTTAAGCATCTAGTCATCTTGGGTTTAGTGCTTCTATTTTCTCCTGGTGAGAGGAGTGAAGTTACATTATTTCCTGGAGAATGCTGATCACCAGAAAGCTTAATAACTGCTTTATAGGTGACAGCTTGGAATCAGTGCTTATATTCTGATCCTAGTGAGAGTAGGAGCAGAGTGCATTGATTCCTGACTCTTTCTGGCTGGAGAGTGAGTGTCTGTGCTTAATGTACCTGATTTGTCTGGTTGTTATTCGAGGCATCTACCAGAAAAAGGCTACAAGCATGCAGACCCTTGCATCATCTGGGACAAGACTGTGGGTCAACAAACAGGCCGTGGCCTGCTTCTCTTCTTGGTATTGGTGCTAATATTTTGCTTCTGGTGAGAGAAGAAGCAAAGGAGTATTGTATCCCAACAGAGTGAAGCTGTGCTAAGACCAGCATTAATAGTAGCCAGGCAGTAGCCATTCATGTGACTGCCCTCTTTTCATTATTCTTGACAAGCTTATTATTTTTTAGTAAGTACTGCTTGATTTCTTTCTAACTTCAGAATATCTGCCTAAATACTTTATCCTTAAATTTTCAGGATCTACATATTAGTTTCCCCTCAAGTGTTGGGCAGTGCTCTGTACAGACTCAGACACCTTGAGTGACATTTTTCCTGTAAAAGGAATACATAAGGAAACAGTTCCAGTACTTATTAATAATCACCATCCCTCCTGGCATGTCTAAAGGTCAATTCCCTGTGCTTTCTTTTATTAACCTGATGAACTTGGACATTCTGAGGCAGTGTAGCAACTGCCTCATCTACATAGACAACTCTCTCCTCTCACCTTCCAACCCTCAGACTTGTGAGAGATGCACTTATATATCCAAATTGGAAGCCATGCACTCTCAAGCAAAGATTGGAATAGCTGATCAAGAGGAGAAGGTCAACACCTGCACCACACCTAATGCAACACATAGCTCTCCAGAACACCCACCATCACAACTCTCACATAAAAACACAAACCACACAGCCACCTTCACGGAGGCTCTCAATAGAAATCTACCTAAATAGCAGAGACCTCCAAGGCAGAAACCCACTCGACCACCACAACACAGCACAAACCACAAGACACATAGCTCACCTAAACAGTATGTCCCTCAGCCTAAGCTCCTAAGGCAAAACAGCTTGCCCAATACATTAATCATAGGTGACTAGATAGTGAGACATACTGATGTCCCACTCACTAGGTTGAATAAGGAGAAGGTAACAGTCAGATGCCTATCAGGTGCCAGAATCTGACACATAACACATGCACTCAGGTCACTCCACAACAAGTACAAGTATGACTTTGTCACTGTCCATGTGGGTGTGAATGATCTGAGATGCATCTCCCTAGACTACATGAAAAGAGACATGGAGGAGCTCTCGGATTATGTGGCCCAGGCAGGTATGACCCTAGCCCTGAGCAGCATCCTGCCATTGCCCAGAATGATACCGCAGTACAAGCAGAAAATGATTGACTTCAACAATTGGCTAGGTTTCTGGTGTCATTCTAAAGGGATCCAGTATCTGTCTGCTTGGGATGACATGATTGACAGACCTCAATGCTTTGCCAGAGATGGCCTGCATCTGTCACCCCTGGGTTCTGGATACTGGCTAAGTCTCTTGCCACCCCTATAGTGCCTTTTCTAGGCAATTTTCCAAAGATCAGTTAACCACCATAACAGCTATAAATAAATGCAATCTGAGGGTCATGCTGCTCAATGGTATAATTTTAAATCTTAAGATGCACTTGCTGGAAGCACTCCTCAAAATGGAGAACATCAACATCTGTGCTGTAACAGAGACCTGGTTTAAAGCAGAAGAAAGCACCCCTGCACTACCAGGCTATAACTCATTCCACACATTTTGGTCCCAGAACATGGTCCAAAGCTCCAAAGGTAGTGGTGTCTCCATATTAATAAAGGATATGCACACCTCCAGACTAGTAGCCCAGCATAACGCAATCTGAGATACTTCGGGTACAACTAAAATTGGGTAAGATGGCAATTCAGGTCATAGACTGCTATAGGACCCCAACTATGTCACAAGACTCTTTCTTCATGTTCTTAAGCACCCTGGAAACTATTCGGGTCCAACCCAACACTGTCATACTAGGTAACTTCAACTACCCCTCCATCAACTGGGAAAACTACTCATGCACCAATACACTGACACAATGCTTCCTGGAATTCATCAATTCCAATGCCCTGGACCAGCTCATTCTTTCCCCTACTAGAGGAATCAACATCCTTGACCTGGTTATTACTAACATGGGCAACTGTTGCTCTACACCAATAGTCAATTCCTTCCTGGTTAGATCCCACCACAAACTAATCACCATGGAAATCCACATCTCACCCACACCCCCACAAAGGTAACCACCATAAAAACCTCTCAAAAGCTGACTTTGCGCTCCAAAAAACAGAGGTGGCTAACTTCACGGCACCCATGTCAATGGAAAATAGATGCATGACTGCTGAATCACACCGATGCACTATACGAACATGTACACAAATGCATGGAACTAGCTACACCCAAAAGAACCAAAATGCTCTCCTCCAAAAAAGGAAACCAATCTGGTGGTCCCCCGCCATTAATAAACTCTACTACAAAAGGAAGAAACTGTTGCAGAAAAAGGTGAAGTCCCAGTACGGGAGAAACTCCCTTATTAGCCTCATCAAAAAGTTGAGATCCCTCATTAAAATCTCTAAAGCCAACTATGAAGGCAGAATTGCGGCAGACACTAAAAACAACCACAAAGCCTTCTATAGTTATATCAAGAATCTCCACAGCAATACCCAGGTTTGCTATGAGTTACTGCACAATGGTACCTGCTATACTGAGCCAACAGATATTGCCAACATACTGGCTGACAGATTCAGTACCAACTTTACTCCCCCCAAAGGACCAATCAGAATATTGGAGGAATGCCAGGCACTCAGCATTAGTGCAGCAGCATTAGTGCAGCACAGGTTAAAGCTCCATTGTCCAAGGCCAAGAATACAACTTCCATGGGATCTGACAATATCCCTGGATGTGTTCTACATGAACTATAAAATGAAATGGCACCACATCTGTGTGCCCTGTTCAATCACAGCCTCACCTCAGGCTTTGTCCCTACTGAATGTGACACTGTTACAGTCATCCCTCTCCATAAAGTGGAAGCAACTATAGACCCTGGGAATTATTTCCCCACTAGCCTGATAAATCTGATATGTAAAGCTATGGAGTACATCATCATGTACCTAATTAACAAGGATATATGGAATCTCCAAACTCTAGATCCCACACAATTTGGTTTTGTGAAGGTAGATCATACCTGCTCAACTTGGTTGTCTTCGAGTCAGTCACCAGAGCCATGGATGAGGGCAAGGCAGTTCATAGAGCCTACCTCGTTCTGGCCAAGACCTTTGATACCATTCCTCACTCAGGAATTATTGATAAACTCACCAAACTAGGCATCAACCACTATATTACTAGGTGGGTTGCAAACTGACTTACAGATAGAACCTACAGTGTGAAAGTAGCAGACTCCAAGTCAGACTGCCAACCAGTCACAAGTGGAGTCTCACAGGGATCAGTCCTGGGTCCTCTCCTGTTTAGTGTTGACTTTTCAGAAGTCCAGGCCAACATGGAGGGAGTCTGGCTGACCAAGTTTGCAGACAACTGCAAGCTGGGAGCCATTATTAACTCCCCAAGTGATGAAGATATCCTACAGAGAAGGTACCACTGAGACCAATGACTGGTGTCAAAACCATGGCCTTAAGCTTAATGCCAAAAAATGCATCGTCATCCCCTTTGGGAAAAACTCAGTTCCCACTAATTACCACATCGATGGCAGCCCACAGAACACTAAAGGCATTATAAAAGATCTGGGGACACAGATTGACAGCAACCTCTCCTTTGACCACCACATTGCCACTGTGGTCAGAAATTCCTTCTATGTGGCACATCTCATTACCAAGGGTTTTGCATCCAGGAAGAAAGAGGTCATCATCTCTCCCTCATTAGGCCAATCATCAAGTATAATGCTCCATTTGTCATGTACCTCACTAGACACATGCAACAACTGGAAAGGCCACAAATGTACCTCACAAAGAGGATCCTAGGCCTTAAACACATGTCCTACATGGACAGACTCAACAAACTCCAGCTATTCTCTGTCTCATATCATGTACTAAAAGGTGATCTCTGCTTGACTTACAAAGCCATGTCTGATCCAGCTCTGTTAGAAATGCTACATCTAAATAAATCCCAATCCCTCCACACCACATGCTCCAGAGACCTCAACCTCATTACCACAATCAACAGAACATGCTGGAGGGACAGGTTCATAACCCAGAGACTGCCCATGCTCTGGAATAAACTTCCCATACATGTCAAGCAGAGCACCTCACTGGCCCTCTTCAAGAGAAATCTTGTTGAGTGGATGGGAAATAGAAAGTTCATCCTGGGGATCATTCCAGTGGCTCTACTTGATCGAGGCACTGGGAACTAACGTCGTCGGGCGGCACAATGGCAGGGCACTTTTATGGGCTAGGCTTTTAAAGGCTCCAGGGCCATTAGCTTAGTACATACCTATGAACCTATGAACCTATGAAATGGCTCCTTGATCACAGGCAAAGGCATCAAAGGACCTTTCACCTTGTCTCTTGCCTTGCCTACCTTTTGAAACTGCTCACAGGTCCTGCAGTACCCTGTTAAATCCCTGGAAATCCCAGGCCAATAAAAGTTCTCCATACTACATCTCTTTTTATGCTTTATGCCCTTATGACCTGCAAAGAGAATGTCATGGGCTATGGCTAGAAGTGCCAGATGGTAGTCTACAGGCACTACCAAATGCTGTATTCTCTCACCCTCTAGCCCACCTCAGTGGTCCACTCTCTATGCAGTAACCCTTTGTCCCAGTTTACAGATTCCCTTTCCTTGAGAATTAGGTGCCTCACTCAGGCCTTGTAATGTAAGGTCTGAGAGCTGAGCCTGTCTCAACTCTCTCTTTGTAACCCTTCCCAGCTCCCCTTCCACAAGAAGTCTGGTATTCTCTGACAGTGATGCCTCATTGTCAGCCTGGGCACTACCACTCACCTCTACCTTGCAGTCACTCTGTCCAAGGGAACATCAATACCCACCAGCTGTGGCTCACCTTCAGTCTCACTGCTACTGGGTAGCTTCTTCCATGAAGTAGTCAGTTCACCAGTCCTAGCCTCAAGTGTCCAGTCTGTCTGGGTCCCCCTGGCTGCCAGTCCCACATATGTGTCTCAAAGCCTGACTGTATGTAACTGCATGCACACAAGGTATTGCATTATCAAAATCATTCTCTATCAGGACTTCTCCAGGGGTATCCTCAAACACACCTACTTGCTTGCTTCCTTTTCCACCCTACCAGTCAAGGTAAACCCTAGCCAAAGGTATTTGGAATGGGGTCGCTCCTAAAGCTCTGACTGGTGTAGACTTCCCAAGCAAGTAGTGCTCCTCTTTAACCATTGTAGGCTTCACAATGGTTAGTTCAGAGCCTGTGTGTCTCTTAGCACTGGCCTGTTTTCCATCTACTAAGATAATATATAACCTCTTGTGGTAGGTTGGTATCCTTGTTGTCACCAGACAACTTACTGCTGGGATTCTGTCATTCCCACTTACTGACTCTCCCACCTTTTGTTCCCCACCTTGACTCTGTAGACATCTATATGATACATGTCCCCACTGGTTACATTTAAAACATTTAACCCTTGATCCTGGCTGTGTACCTGAAGTAGTGGCTTCCCCTGTTACTGGCAGACTCTGTCAGGGTGGTTTAGGCCGGCCACCATGGGTTCCCTTAGATCCATGTGCACAACTGGGTATTCCTTTCTGGTGCAGTGATACCCTGCTTGCTAAGTATAGGTCTCCCTTTTCCCCCAACTCATCTGTGGTAAAGCATTCCCTATCTGCCAACCAGATTTTCATGTCCTCAGGCAAAGTGCTAAGGGCTTGTTCCCTCACCAATAGTCTGCCAGCTCTTTGAAAGTGGTGACCTGACACTCACTCACCCATCTATGAAAATAAGTGCTTAACTCAGCAATATATTCACACAATTATATCTGCCTTGCATCGATGCTCACACAACTTTTTTCAATAAGCTTAAGATGTTAACTTAAGCACTCTAATAAACAACCAGGGAAGGGGTTAGGCAATTTTAGAATGCCTTACTGTTTGTCACATAATGAGTAGCAGGGGGACTGCAGAGCCACTAAATTGGATTTTAGGCTGCAAGAAGGGCTATCTGCTATTTCCTTTGGGTCCTCTGAGCTTTATTTCAGACAGTTGGTAGTTGTGGATTGACAAACCACTGAGTGGCCAGTTAAAATACAGGGAAGAGTGATGATCTGAAGGTATCACAGGTAAAGTATCCTTCAAGACAGCCTAGATAACAGTTTCCACCCACCAACTTACATTCAAGCTTGACCAAAGTATCACTGTATGGAGTAGATCTAGAAACCATTCAGAGGGCTTATGATTTGGAGGAAGCAGAAAAGCATATAAGAAAAGGTGCATGGATTACAGAACTTTTGTGGCACCAAGCTTCCCTCATTAAAGTAGCAGATATTCCACATGAAAGTGGCAGTGATCCACATTGTTCACATGGGCATTTTACACATTTTATGCAAATTATAGGTCTAAAATAACAGCTAGGCATGTGACAAAAATTTAAGCTGTCATTGTACAATGTTAGTACTAGAAATATATACAAAAGGCAATAGGATATGCTAGAAATTAGTAATAACTGCTTCACTTTCTGAGTAAATCAAATCACCTCTTACACCTTTACTTCAAGAATTAATCTCCATCATTATTACCAAGTACTGGCATAACACATGCTCTACATATTCAGTACTAAAATGACTTAAATAATTTATGAAGTAATGACCTGTGCTATCATTATAACTGCTGCATTGTTTGACTTACAGATATGTCATGATGGAAATTAACTGCTCAAACAATTTGGTTTATGTTACTGCTAAGTGACTATTGAAATAGAAAATCCTTTTGTCACTGTTAACTGACATTTTGTTGTGTTTGCTTTTTCTCATGCTGACTTTCCTTTTCATATTACTTGGTTCCCACCTCCAAACATTTACTTACAACTCTGGCAGTTGGCTTAGAGGGGTAAGGAGCTGTTAATGATTTGTTTCTTGTGGTCCAGTGGTGCAAGGTTTGATTCCCCCAGCCTCCATTGCCTAACTGTATGACTGAGCAAATCAGTTAACCATACAACACTCCTGGACTGAGCCTGAATAAGGTCCATGGAGATCAGTACTCTACCCTGGAAAACAAAAAAAATAAAAAAAGGTGCATTCTGAAATGACATATAATTAGTAAAGTTTTGCCATCTGTCATTCCTATTGGTCATAAGAACAATCCACCAACACTGACACTTGCTGATACCTACTGGACTAAGAAGAGTACTAGAAATGTAATGGTCACTGTGATGTCCCCACTGCGAGCCAGTGACAAAGGAAACTAAATCCTCACCACTGACACTGCAGGGGGACGTTCACTTGGAATACAAATGGATACATTTGGTATTTCCAAATGCAGACATCTCTGCATCAAGCACAATTTCCCTTAACAGCACACAGGGAATACACTCAGCCCAGGATCTGGGTGCCTGTGCCTCCCTCCAGGTCCTCAATAAGACTCCACACTGGTACAGCTGTAGGGTTAAGTCCTCATCTGAGTGTCCAAGCTAAGTCCTCTAGCACCCTCTCTGTGAAAACAGTGCTTCATGCCCCTGCTCCAAAATAGCTGACACACACTCTTTGAGATTTAATTTTCACAAATAAACACACACACACACACACACACACACACACACACACACACACACACACACACACACACACACACACACACACACACACACACACACACACCCCTGGGAAAGGCTGTCACAGATTACCCATTCTACCAACTTTACCCAGACTATAAGGAAGATTCCCTGCCACCAGTCAGTTACTATAAGGCTTTTGAAAGGGTATCCAGGTATACTGAGTGAAATTAATCTTAATACAAATGGTAATGTTGAGCAAACAGCAAGGCTTTCAGGAGTGGCCAGAGTTATCACCAAATAAATGTATGCAAATACTCTCAAAACTTAAATATTTTCTAAAAGTCCAGACACAGTGAGAAGTTTAAATATATTTAATAATAAATAATAAAAGAACATGAAAATACTAAATATCTATTTACAGTAAACATCAGAGTTTTAGTCACAGGAAATATTAAAAATAACACAGCTGGAAAGATTCACACAGTTAGAGAAAAACAATACTTAACTATTCTCACTATATTTTCCTAACTAATTTAGAGAATTCCTATCCCTGGTCACTTACTACATCAAGGCAAGATAAAGTAGGTGAGGGATCCTTTATGTCATGTTCTAGAAACAGAGTGCTTAGTCTGACTGAAAAACTTCTCAATATAATATCTAAATATTGTTTCTGGGATAGCTTACAGAATGATATCACATCTGGCCATCTGACTGTTTCCCACACTATCACCAATACTAGAAGCTGCCAGGATTTTAGCACATATGTGTTACCATACACACAGATAGAGCTTTGCTCAGATCTCCTGCAGCTCCTAGAAGTCATAAAACAATTTCAAACCAGTACCCTGCCACAGTAGCAATTAGCTCCCTGCTAGAGACAATAAAGAGGCTTCCAAATACATGGTTACCTACATATTTAGTCTCTGGCTGCAAACCGAACTGTAACATAGAATCTTTATGGTCTAATTTAATTTTAACTATTCTTCAAAGTTAGCTGGGGCTGAGATTAACCTCTTCTCTTCCAGTCTCTTTTGTTAAATATAGAAATTTAATTCAGTTACAGTACAGTCAGGACCCACTACTGGCACATTTTCAACACAAGCATCTGTACAAATCAGTTTGATATACAAATATCGTATAATTCTTTACAAAATTCCAGATAGCTGTGCTGGCATATGTTACACATACACTGCCCTACTTCTCCTGGCATCGTTGGTAATACCTCAGATCATCACAGTCACATTGAGCATAGGGGTTGGGGTAGAGCAGGTGGATTCCAGACTTTTTAGTGGGACTAGATGCCAGCAGAATCTGAGTACCTCACTAACATTTTATTTCATAACCTATGAGCAGCCTCTACTAATCTAGTACTGACACCGCAATTATTTTTTTTTCTCTTTATAATGTTGGGATTCAGTTAAGGGGGTCAGAATTACAGTAAGGAGCAAGTAAGCACCTTAGATAATCAGTATCCCTAGACATTTAGAATGGAGGATTGAGTTTTGCAGTGTACTGTCAACTGTTACTTAATTGATTCATCAGGTTACTGCCCCTGTAAGACAGTTTGCTTTTGCAGTCAAAGTCTCAATCACTCATTAGAGAAAAGGGAAGAGGTAATCTTTTTCTTTTACCTTTTCTTCAAGTTTCTGTGACCTCAGAGGTAGTATTCTTGGTGATCATTTAATGATCAGAAGTATATGCTCAGAACCTCCATTTTGGGAGAAGCCCTCTTGCAAAAGTGCTTTACCATGCTAAAGGTTTTGGGATGTGCATTTATTTGCATTTGCATTACTGTGTGGGGTTTTGTTTGCAGTGAGAATTCACTTGCACTTTATCAATGTGGGCCCAACTCCTGTTAGGAGCTACTAAGGCATTTTATCCTGCAGTCCTTGGATTTGCTACCTCATTCTTCCTTTACAGACTATGTGATTCTAAACACATTACTTAATCAGACAATGCTTGAGTCACCGCCGGAAAATCGACTTGTATTTAACTGACTGATCCAGTTAATAGATGAATAAAATGAAAATGTTGAAATTGTTTGCAATCTCTGCAGTATGGGTTACTATAAAAGCTATGACTCATCAACCATACAATCAGAAGAATGGCCGTGATGTTTACCACTGACTTTCAAGAACCAGACAGGGATTTCTAGATGCAGAGCATTGTGCTTGATTCATCAGAATGAAGATCATATTTCTGTTTGCTTTATTGCATCATTTTCTTCCACAATATCTGACACTTCACATTGACATGGGGCACAGTGAAAATTTCCAACAAGCAGTTGAATCATCTGGGTATATAATACAGTTTTTGCATTAGGGCTGCTTTTAATTATTAAATATTACTACATAACTATAATAAAAGAGAACTGTGCTACCTGAAGTCATTCTTTTTGCAATTACAATCTGATTTATAAGCATATTTCTAGGTTTTTGCAGTATCAGTGAAGTACATATGTTGTCCAACATTAGGACATGAACAAAAACCTCTGACTTCTGTAATTACTCAGTTGACATTCATTTATTCACATTGGTTTCATTAAATGTTAAAAGTGATGGAGGTTAAGTCATTATACTATTTTCAGTTCATAAGCAACATAAAACCTAATTTACAGTACTTCTATCTACTACAGACATCACAGATTCTACTTTAGTTATTACAAGCTGAATTTCAACCCCATGTATGGTATTTCTTTATCTTGTACCACATTTTTTCTTTATTTTTAGATCTTGTCATTAATTATTTACAGACTCTTATATACTTTTTTGGTTCAAATACCTTTGCTGTATTTTTGTATTTATTTGTGGCACTTTTCTCCCCTGGTCTCTGCTGAAAATGGCCTCTTGGCCCAGTTGGACATTTCCGGTAAACAAATGTAAAATAAAAATAAATAAATAAATAACTTTTTGCTAAGCCCTGTCAAGCCTCTTCAACAACTTTTTTAACCTCCTCACATATTTGTCCAAGACACAGACTAAACTTCTGTCAGAGCTGTTTAGTTGTCTTCCATACCTCTCAACTGTACAGATGTTGACAGAATTATAGATTTTTGCCTCATACTTTTGGTCTGTTTTTCATAAAATTGTAGTTTTCTGGCAAATCATTGGCAAGTCATTGTGGGTTGAAGTCAGAAAATAATAGCAGACGTTTGAGTTTCAGACTTCATACCCTTCAGAAAATTCATGCTAATGCAAAACATGTTATTCTATCAACTTTCTAAGCTTCTAAGAGCAATATTTAAAACATGTACCTATTTTTGGGTCTTGGTCTCCCCATTATTTATGACTTTGTTCAGATTTCTTGCTCTAGGAGGTTGAGAGGTATGAGTCTCATCCTTCATCACAAATGGCAGCACCATGATCTAATTCTACTTTTCTAATGGCATAATCCAGACAAAGCAGGATATCAAACGACAGTACTCAGAGCAGACCAAATAGCACTGTTGAAGAGGAGTTGCAAAATACATATTATACCATGTTTGGTGCAGCTTGGTCCCTCAGTTTGCTTGGAAGACAAAAGGGCTTGATTTCTTTCAGCATAGTCAAGCTCTGTTCCATGATAGGGCTTCATTACCAGCACTGTGATCAGAATATTATGTGCCTGTGATTCATCAGCATTAACAGCTTGAATGCAGCCTTCAGTTTCTTCTGCTCAATTTAACTTTGCTAGCTCCAACACCTTAACCATGAACAATGCATCTTGCATGTCTATGGCAGATAGCACTAATGGCTCACTTTCTGGAGTAACATTTAATGGGACCACTGGGAAATCTGCATGTTACTTTTGGCAGTGAAATGCTATGAGCTACAGGACATGAATAACAATACATGAGGATATCGGTAAGTAATGTTATCAGTGACTATGCCCTTAATACACCAGTCTAGTAACAAGAATACCAGTAAAAAACAGGGAAGGAGTAAAAAAGGTTGTGTGTTTACTTGTGCCTTGTCTGCAGGTACACTGTGTTTAGAAACAAGCCTAACACAAAACACCTGCTATGTACCTTGCCATTTTTAGAGAGAGATAGAATGCTTTTTGTTTTAACAAAAGATGACTCATTCATATAAACGTAAAAAGTAATACCACAATTAAAACATTGCAGTATGCAGTAACTTGCACAGATTTATTGTAGTTGGTTGTAAGTTAGTTCGGAGAAAAAATACTCACATCCATTTAGACAAAGGTCTTGGCAAGGTTGCAAAACAAACCCCCGGATTTATTATTCTTCTGTGCAGGACTAGCTTAGTCCTGCATGGAAGCAGATGTTTAAGAGCAGGACGGCAGTGTGCCATGCATATTAATGAAGGCACGCTACCTGAAGTCCTAATCCTATATGTTGCGTGTAAGAGTGCAGGGGGCGTGCCTGAGAGCAGAGCTCTCAGAATATATACACCCCGGCAATGAAGAACAGCAGAAAGTCCAAAAGAATGAGCGAGACCACTCATAGGTGTCCGGATACCCCCAGCAACATCTCCCCACATGTACAACAGGTAAACACAAACAATATAAAAATACAATTTTTTTTATGAAACTAATTAAATCTTACTGTAGGTGCGTGGATTTGCCCAACGCTTAGCTATGGTTAATGCAGCTTAAATGGCTGAAGAGGTTAAAAAAGAAGATATATGCAATTGAAGCAGTATAGCAATAGTGTAGTGGGCAGAGCATTTGCCTTACAAGCAGGCATTCCCGGTTTGAGTCCTACTGCAGCACATTCCATTTTCCATGTCAAATCATGTTATGACCAATATTCTAGTTGCATAACCTACTAAATAACATATATTTGTGAACTGGAGTACTGCATTAAATGCAGATGTGAAGTGTCAGTGTCATAATGTTGCAAAGTCCACAGATAACCACATGTGCTCCATACAGTATATGTACACAGGAATCAAGGATACAAATGGAAGGTAAAATGTGTAATGAATGATAACTCCATACACCTTCCAAATCCCCCACCTTCCCAAGAACCATTAGACATTACTGTCTAAATCAGGGCAGTGGTAAGTGGGAGTAAGCACTAGTAAGCAAGTGTAAGCACTATTAAGCAGTAGTAAGCGAGATTAAGCATATGTAAACACTAGTAAGCATGTTTAAGCCCATTTGCGCAGGGGTAAGCAATGCACACACAGGTTAAGCAATATGGAAGCTAACTCTCTGTAAGCATATTTAACCAGACATTAGCATAGCTGACCCTTGTGCAAACCCATGCAAACCTGCTTACAAGTGCTTAAAAGTGCCTTAATCACTCTGTATCCAACAGCCACTGTTCTGCCCAGCAACAAAATGAACAGCCTTGCAGGTCTTGAATGCAGGACCCTATACACTATAGTCAAGCACCAAGCCATCATAGCAGTACATAAGATTGAGGTATCACCAAACAAACCCTCATTATAGTAAAATCAAACTGAACATGTGAAAGGAATCAGTATACAGTCATATGTTCTATAACCTACTACATAACATAAATATGTGAACTGGAGTACTGAAGTAAGCCCAGATGTGAGGTGTAATTGTAATAGAGTGTTGAAGTCCCTTGTTAAACACAAGGACCCCATACAGTGTACGTACACATGAATCATGGATACCAGACATATATATAAGATGTAATGAATAATAAATCAATGCCAAAAAGTAAATATAATGCAAAGTCAATTTTAAGCAACACTAAGCATTGCACAGGCCAGCTTAGGAGGTATAAGCAATATGTAGGCCAGCTAACTCAATGTGCCCAGTGGTATAACCCTTTAAACAATGCCAACCTTAGGTAAGCAAGTTTGCCCATAGCTTAGCCTTTTCAAAACCGACCAATCACGGCAAAGTGTAAGAATTTGGCCCTACTTAAAGAGAACAGGCAGGACTACATCTCATAACTGGTTGTAGCTTCCCCTTGCAGGCATCATGGCAGAAAGGGGAGAAGGAGTGCACTTCCGGGTGCAGCGCTGGGGCATCCAGGAGTCCAGAGTCATGGCAGGACTCCTCATCAAAAACCATGAGCAGAGACTGCTGCAGGACCAGTACCAGGGTTTCCAATATAAGGTGGAAGCCTGGGACCATCTCGCCCGTGACCTGACCAGTGCCACTGGCATACCCCAAACTGGTGAACAAGTCAGGCATCACTATGCTGTCCTGAAGTGGTGAAAGGGGGATTTCTTGGATCAGTGGATCCAAGAGGCTAGAACGGCAGGGGCTGACCCAGCTTTGTGTAATTATCACTCCACTACCTGTTTAATAACTGCCAGCTCATGTATATTATGGATAGGTATGGCTAGATATTCCTCTTATGTCCTTCACAGTGGCAAGTGAGTGGGCTGAGAACCAGGTGGCCCATGGATGTCATCTGGAGAGGTTGCGATGCAAGGCAGGTCAGTAATACTGCCACTGGAACCAAACTGTAGAACCAAAAAGCACAGCACAGCACTGAAGGAATACAACCTTTAATTACCAAGTTAAGTGCTTTCTTCCCACTTCATAGGGACTTCCTTAGAACAACATTATCACCTCCACCCAGCCTTTAAATAATGCATCAATTAACCAATTAATTATTATTACTATCTGAGGAAGTACCTACGAAGTGGTAAGAAAGCACTTAACTTGGTCATTAAAGGTTGTATTCCTTCAGTGCTATGCTTTTTGGTTCTACAATTTGGTTCCAGTGGAGGTATTTGTTTTTGTCGGTGTGGCATAGTTATGGAAGGATTAGTTACTAATGGTGACCTAACTAGCAATTGGCTATACACTCCACCCAGATTAAAGTATTGATGGACAAATCAACTAGTTCGGCAAATATTTTTGGTAGCTTAGGCTACCCCTTGACCCAGCCAACACAACATTCTCAACCTGAACAGGCAGTTCAGGTAGCACAAGATTCAAATTTGTGTAATGTGGAGATTTTGATCAATAAGGACAATGTTGCAAACAATAATGAGTCAGTAAGTTGGAAAAATAATGGTTTTGACTTCTGCTTTGAAAAAAGGGAGCCGTGTGTTTATTCAACATGAATCATTGATCTTAGTGGAGAAATTTAAATTGTTTGAAAAAGACATGCTAGCTTTTAAGAAGCTACAAATGTAGAATGCATATCTGGAAAGGAACAATGAGTTGGAGCAGATACCGTGAGGTTTACGGCTATGGAAATATCCTAATGGTGCAGAACGTCATCCTGACCTTCTGAATGAACTGCATGTTTTATTCGATCGGATGGGTATTGAACTCATGAAATTGATGGTTAAATATAACATCCGAGCAATGGACAGATTATCCAAAGAACTTGAGATGAAAAATAGACAGATACAGGGTTATTTGTCTTTTGAACATAATAAAAATAATTACACTAATGTTTTCTCTACTGTGGACAGTGTTTGTGCCAACATTTTTGTCCAGAAGTTTAACAAAATTAAAAGGGATATGAATGAATATTCCAAAAGAAGGTATACCCATTTTCACCAGGTTGCCATGCCAATGGTTGAGAAGGTGCCAATAGCGAGTTGAGTGAAGAAGAGGAAGTGACCTCAGAGATGAGGTTACATCATCAGCAACGCATGCATCCTCAGCAGTTTAATCAAGTGGATGATGGAGTGAGGCGGTCTGAAAGGCTGAGGAGTAAAGAACAGCAGGCCCATTTTTCAGGGAGAACATGCACGGACTATGCAGTGCAAGGGGTCAGACCGAAGAATGGAAGGAGTTAGAGTCGGCAGCGGAACAACTAATGGATATGGCTTTGGCACTTATGAATGCCATAAGTGTTAAAAGTGATAACACGTATTAATTATGATACGGGACTTGATCAAGAAACTGATTGTTTTATTAATAATGTGGCTCATGTTTCTGATGATATGATCAGTATTGATCAAAGTGTTGAATTAGTTTGCGAAACAAATGTGGAATATAATGTAAACTTGAATGCGTGTAATGTTTTAGGCAATGTATGCCCAGATTCAGATGAAGTTATTCACCCCTTTGGCAATTATGACGAACTGGCAAGTAGTTTTGAGCCTCAAATAATTTTTAATGAAGCCAAAGATTTTAAAGTGTATAACTATTCAGGTAGGGCAATAGGTGTGGAGCATGCCAACCTATTAGCTAAAGGATTTACCTTTGTTCTCAGTAGGAGGGGGGAGGTAGCTGACACCCTTATAAGATCTTAAATGTTTTACGTGCAAACTGAAACTAAAAGTATGGTTTAATGGTAGTGATCATGCTTCAGGGATACAGGAGCATAGGCTTAAAAAGCTGAGTGTGTTTAATCCCCCATTGAATAATTTAATAAGAGTGTATGAAAAAGTTTGTGAAAAGGACATAAGACAGGTATATAAACAAAGGGAGAAAAAATATGTCAGCAACTTAACAAAAGCAGAGGAAGAACTGTTAATGGATTTGGCCAAGGACATCAGTATTCAAACAATGAAGCCAGATAAGGGTAGCGGAGTGGTCATTATGGACAAAGGGGATTACCTAAATGGAATGAATGTCCTATTACTGGATGGTACCTATGTGGAAGCATCACTGAATGAGATTCACATATCATACAAAAAATAGATTTATTTGTGGATGATATGTTGTATCAGGGACAAATAAATGAAGATGAATTTAGTTATATGATGAATCAACACCCCATGGTACCTAATGTATACCCAAGATACATAAAGGACTAAATGACCCTACGTTTAGACCAATAGTAGATGACAAATGATCAAAAACTTGCTTTATAAGTAAATTCTTGGAAAAAGGGTTGATGGCATTTCCTTACATAACTAGAGATTTCTGGCAATTTTTCAAAAAGGTTAGACAGAATGGTAACAGATGAAAGTATTATAATGGTTACCATATATGTCTATAACCTTTTCTATGTTATACCCCACAAGGAGGGTTTGGAATGGCTTGAAATCCAGTTAATAAAGACTGGTTTATATTATCAAGATCAAATAAATAAATATGTTGCCCTAATGGAAGTTGTGCTAAAAAATAACTATATTTATTTTGAAGGACAATATTACAAGCAACTAACAGGAGTTGCAGTGAGGGCAGCTTGTGCCCCCATTTTTGTTAATTATGTCATCTCCCATTGGGAACAGCAGTTTATTATGGAAGGGGTTTATTCATCTAAGATCAAATATTATACCAGGTTCCTGGGTGACCTTTTTGTCGTGTGGAAGGGAACTGAGTTTGAACTCAATTTTTTGAGTACATTAATCAGTCAGTGGATTTTTTAAAGTTCACTTACACCTATAGCGGGACACATATTTCTTATTTAGATGTAAATTTGACATTAAAACTAGAAGAGAAAAAGTTGATGTCAGCCATCTACAGGAAGTTCACTTTTTCAAATTTGTATTTGAAGTATGACAGCTGGCACAAGTCCCATCAGAAAAAATCGATAGTAAAGGGGCAGATGGCCCGGGCTGCCAGGATGGTGACCACCGAAACTGAATTTGTAGATGAGGTACATTTTATTATGCAACTCTTCTGCATGAGAGGGTATCCACAGGAACTGAGTCAAATTAGTGAAGAAGTTAAATGCAAGCGTATGAAGGGCATATATAAGACCATTTGGCAGGTGGGCATGGAACCAGTGTAATGTCTCACAATACTGGAGAGGATGGATTAAATAATGACTATTATCTGAGCTTTATCACTACATTTAATTTTGATGCAAATGAAGTAGCAGAAATTATCAAGAATAATTGGGAAATTTTGAAATATGATTTAACTGTATGGCAGAGGGTGGGTAACCTACCCAAGATAGTATATAGAAAGGATTGATCTTTCAAGAATATTTTAGAGACAAGTGCCAAGGATAGTAGTAGTCACAATAATAGAGTAAAAGGGAATTTTAAGTGTAGGATGTGTACATTCTGTCCCTGCATTTTAGTTGCAAGTTAAATGGGACACCTATGTTTATTAATGGGCATTATAATTGTTGCAGTTTAAACGTGGTGTATGTAGCGAAGTGTCAGAAATGTCCCATATTTTATGTAGGGAAAACCAGTGAACCAATAGGTATTTCAAGAATAGAATAGCTGAACATTTATTGGATATTAGACGTGGTAGGAAGACCAATGCATTAAGTAGGCATGTTAAAGAATACACTGACCATGTATTTAAGTTTTTAGTAATTCAACAAATTATTAAAGATACCCAAGGGAAAAACATGGACATTAATTTGGATTTAAGTGAGTTAAAATGGCAGTTGCATTTAAACGCAACTGAGTATCCAGATATTAATGAGGCTACTGCCATTTCATGTATTTCAAAATTGAAAAATATTTTAGGATGAATTTGCAATGTTTTAATAGAATTATATGTATTTGTTACAAATACATTTTTTAACAATGTATTAAGTATGGTTTTTATGGTTTTTCAATCAATTGAATTCAATGCATTATTGTAGTGTAATTAATTGGTTTGTAAACTGATGTATTATTTAAAGGCTGGGTGGGGGTGATAATGTTGTTCTGAAGATGTCCCTACAAAGTTGGAAGAAAGCGTTTAACTTGGTCATTAAAGGTTGTATTTCTTCAGTGCTGTACTTTTTGGTTCTACAGGTCAGTAATACTGTTGCATGTACTGTCATACGAAATAAATCTAAAAGTATTAGTAAATAAATCTAAAAGTATTAGTAAATAAATCTAAAAGTATTAGTAAATTAATTGCTAGTATACAACCTGTATTGTTCAAGGCAAGTACTGCATACACCGGAGAATATGGAAGGAAGAGTCTCATATAGTTTGTATGTAGATAAAAGCATAATAGCCTGACAATAAAGGTCTAACTGCTGGACTGCATGTGTATACTCTGGTATCATATGGTAATGTAGATTTACAATCACTTAATAGTACTGTTGTATTAAGCACTGTTACCCACACTGTGCAACATAAATAGAATGTGGAGGAATGTCTGTATATGACTGGTGTAATCCCCAGAGGTCACTTAGTACAACTGAGAGACACATAGACAGAAAACGGTAAAAAGACAGACAACACAATCTAAATAGAACATGCAACTGAGATGTGAACTGTTGTATTTTTAGCACACACAGCCATGGTTCAAATCCTGGGAGTGGAAGTAGTCTGCATACAGAATCTTACCCCACAACTGTACAGATATGTCCAGAATGTCCAGTAAATTGGCTCATATCTGCTGCCCGTCACCCTATTCCCTTGGGAAATCAGTGGGATGATCTCAGATGTATAGGCAGCAAACAAGAAGTACAACTGATTGTCACACGTCTATAAGAACAAACCTGTCACACTATCAACTCCCCAAAATCTTATGAGAGTAATAAGCCATGTATGCCCCATTAATGTCCCCATGTTGTCAAGCTGTGACCAGAGTGTGTACAGTAACAGAGTGAGATGTATGTGCATAATACTAATGTGAAATTTGGTACATTGTGTGGCAACAGTCAGGTAGTGCTTACAAACATTGCTCCCACAGGTACATCGGATACGAACACTGTGCTGAGAAATAAAAGCTTGATACCCTGTACTGGTACTGTTTACTCTGGTATTGCATGGAACTGTGAGTGTTGCAGTTGCTGTGAATAATAAGGTATCACTGATCACTGTCACCCACACTGTGCTACATAATATAACTGTGTTGGAAATCCTGCATAAGAGTGTTGTAAGTCACTAAAGGTTGAAGAGGGCAATAGTCTACATATGTCCCGGTTCACCTGCATATGGTCAAGACATGGCCAGAGTCTGTGCAAAAAGAGATGGACAGGTATGTGCATAACATCAAACTGGAATCTGGGAGTATGTGTAGAAACAGTTAGTTAGTGTTAACAAACAATTCCCCCACAGGTATGCCAAGTAAAAGGTGTATACTGCAGGTAAAACCAATTCATGTATATAGATGTTGACAGCCATATCACTGTCCAAACTGAGGCAATAGGGTAGTATAGTAATACTTGTAAGGTACAGATAACAGCACTGACTAGGAAAATAATGTGAACTATGAAAAAATGGCGAACCACTAAAAATATAACTGATCATCTCTCTTTTAAACAAAAAAGAAATATGACAAAACAAACCATACTTCATGATAAAAAAAACTATTACACTCAATTACAACAATCTTCCCTCCACCAACCACATAAATTTTGGACTGCTATTAATACTCTCTTATCCCCTGGCAAAGCTGCCACTCCAAATCCATCAGGCTCCAACACCAACTCCCCCACAGAAATAGCTAATGCCTTTAACACCTTCTTTACTTCAGCCATTCAAAAGCTAGCAAACCAACAAAGCCCTGATACCTCTAAACTATCTATCCCTAGCTCTACCCCCCCCATTTCACATCCAACCCATACCTACCTCCTACATTTTGTCCCTACTTCAAAAACTCAAGCCAACAACCCCTTCAGCCGACAAATTACCTGCAGAATATCTCCAACTAGGTGCCAAAGCAATAGCCTACCCCATCTCTCTATTAATTAATAGGACTATAAAAGAATACACTATCCCTTCAGTCTGGAAAATCTCACACATTATCCCTCTCTTCAAAGGAGGTGACTCTTTGGAGTATTCTAACTTCCGCCCTATAGCGTTACTATCTCCTCTTGCAAAATTAATGAAGAAATGTATACACAAACAGTTACTTAATCACCTGTTATGCAACAATCTCCTAGCTAGCTGCCAACATGGGTTTCGCCCATTCCATAGTACAACCACTGCCCTACTATCCTTCATCGACTCTATCAACATAAATCGCAACAAGAACACTCCTTCCTCTGCATTCTTTGTAGACCTGTCAAAAGCCTTTGATATGGTTAATCATCAACTTCTCCTACACCGCTTAAAGTCCCTCTCTCTTGACAACCAAGCCTTAAGCTGGTTCTCATCCTATCTTGAAAATCGCAAACAGGCAGTTCTCTGGGATAACCATCTCTCTGATCTTCTCCCCACCTCCATAGGAGTCCCTCAAGGGTCCATCCTAGGTCCTCTTCTGTTTTCCATTTTTATAAATGATCTGCATCTAGCCACTCCTCTATCTACTTGTATTCAATACGCTGATGACACAACCATCATTTGCTCCGCCACAACCCAGACTGAACTTCACTCGCTAACACAAAACACCTTCACCACCATCGAGCAATGGTTCTCCAACCACTGTCTCCTCCTGAACCCCAAGAAAACCAAACTTCTGATCTTTCCACCCACTCACCTATCTCCCCCTATTGACTTCACACTTACATCTAACAATGGCACACTTATTGCTCCAGACCAAACAACTAAACTATTGGGTATTACTATCGACAACCAACTAAAATTTGACTTTCATATCAACTCCACTATAAAAACAACTAACAGGAAACTTGGATCTCTCCATAGAATCAAATCTTTCTTAACACCTGAAGCTAGAACTATAATAGCTAGAACCCACTTAATCTCTACCCTATTATATGCTTCTTCTATATACACTAATCTTTCTAAGTACAACCTCAATAAATTAGCTATGTCATACAACAACATAGCCAGATTTGCACCGCCTCTCCATATAGAACTCACCACTGTTTGAATCTTTCAAAACTAGGGTGGCTGGAATTACCCCACCTCATACAATACTATCAACTCACCATTGCACATAAAGTCCTTTATCACCCTGAAAACACACCAATGCTCTCCATCCTCATAACGCCCTATCACAATATGAGGCATCTCCGTTCCTTCAACAAAACACTGATAAAAACTTCTAAATCAAACAATGTAGCAGGAGACTCCATATTTTCCAACTCAATTGGCAAAATATGGGATCAACTCCCACCAGACCTCACAACACTGACTTCTATTCCACTATTTAAATCCAATCTAAAACTCTACCTAAACAACCACCGGCTATGTTCGTGTAATAACCCTGGGTAACCTTTCTCTCTCACTTTGCTTCCCTCCTTTACTCTCACCTGGCCTATCTCTCATCTTCATCATTTCTCTAGCTGACTTCACTTTCCCTCTTATTAATGTATATGTCTATCCCTCTTTATTTATTCATATTTCTTGACTTTGATACTTATGTCTTTGAATAACATACCTTAACCTAGCAATTTATCTAACCTAGATTTCTGCTCTGCCTCACATTGAACTCAAATTCTTAGATAGCCTGTAATTAACCTATGATATTGTTTTTTTTATTGTATAACTTTGTATATTTTTAACTTGTTAAGTAGTAGTTAGTGGAGCTTTTCTCCTCGGGCCTCCACTGAAAATGGACATGTATCCAGTTGGACTAGCCCGGTTAACAAATGTAAAATAAAATAAATGTAAAATAAACTACAGGAATATACTAGTTGTTAATTGACATCTTTCTCTCTTCCCCCCATATCTCCAACAATACAATAAATAGTCACTTCAACTGGTATGTTATGACTCCACTGTTATGTTGGGACATATGTCCTATTAGTTGATAATCATTTAAATCTGTTTCTATGCATGTGCTATGTTGAAATACTCCAACATTGGTGGCATGATGCCATCAATGTACCTGCATGCTGCTGTTATTACCACTGTGGTCCCATATATGCATGTGTTCCTTTTGCTATGTAACTGTTCCATATCTGATGTCTGGGTTAATGGAAATATCTATGCAAGCTGTTATACCTAATCCTGGAATGCGTTGACTATTACTAACCCACATATGTTGATACACCATAAATACCATAGCACGTATGGGAATACGGGTCCCAGCGGACCTACCTGTCCCACCTCAGCTGCCTGTGGCACCAGGCACCAGCATGTCTGGGGCCCGACATGGGACATCCTTGTCTGTTGGTCCTGCACCACCTTCGGGTGGAACCGCCTCAGGGGATGGGGCTCACCCCCCCTGGGAGCGGGCGTGGACAGCAACCTGTCACCCGTTGCCAGGTCTGGGTCATGGTGCGTAGAGATCTCAATCAGCAGTTTGGAGATCTTCTACACCAGATCAAGTGCTGCATGTCAAAACTAAATGGTCAGCCTGGCTCTCCGACTCATCCCCCAGCACAGCCACCTTCGGGGCTGTGAAGGTGCAGTGGTGACTGCCCTTGGGTGCGGAGCTCAGTCTCACTGTTTCCACTAGGGGGTTCATGGGCTTCGGATTTCCCAACACCCTCCCCATCAAGGTGTTTACCCCCCCCCCCACATGTGTCATATACCACCCCTATATGCATCTTGTTTGTCTTGTCTATTAACCTACCCAAGCTACCTCCCCAAATATACCTACTATCTCTCCCCAACATCCCACTCTCACCAGAAAAAATAAGGGCAACAACTGCTTAAAAGTGCCTTAACCACTTTCTATCACTTTCTATCACTCTCTATCCAATGGCCCTTTTTCGGCCCAGCACCAAAATAAACAGCCTTTGCAAAGCTCACACCCAGGACCCTGCACACCATAGCTAAAGTAATTTACCACTAAACCATGTCAGATACACATAACCCTGATGTTTCACAAACATATCATCCAGCCCAGTCATTCAACAGTACAGGAAATGTATTTCAACATGTAAATGTGTGTGTGTGTGTGTGTGTGTGTGTGTGTGTGTGTGTGTGTGTGTATATATATATATATATATATATATATATATATATATACATATATAAACTTATATGCACCACATATGCATACATCTATAGATATATATATATATGTCTACATCTATATGTATATATATATATATATATATATATATATATATATATATATATATACAGCAATATATATAGTAAGCATAACTATATATCTATATAGGCATATATGGACATACATCTGTAGATAAAAATGGGAACATAACAAAAACATATATGTCCACATGCACCGTTAATGAGGTTGAGAGGGCCCAAACAACATACGTCTTGTACGTATAGATATCCCCCCCCCCACAAACAAACATGTCTGCCCTGCAATACACTACCAATTGTTGCAGATCCCATAACCAGGACCTGACACAACATGGGCACAAGATGTTTACAGTACTCCATTCCACCTGTATGATGTCAGGCTGGTATCAGTAACATATCATGCAGTACAGTTTGGCTACCATAGGGAATGTACAATGTGCAAGCAATCAGCATTCCTAGGATACATGTACACACACACATATGTGCAGATACAGATATACACATATATTTATATATATATATATATATATATATATATATATATATATATTTATATATATATATATATTTTTATATATATATATATATATATATATATATTTTTATATATATATATATATATATATATATATATATATATATATATATATATATATAGATATATATGTAACTACACACACACACACACACACACAGATATGTATAGGAAGATACATATGTAGAAGGTGCACACAGTACGGAACAACCACTATGCCTACAGTTGCCACCTTACCAACTGGACACTATATGAGCCACCCATACAAATTACAATTGTTGCCTGCAACATATACCCACAGAGAGGTCAAAGGATGTTACACCATACACAGGTTTGCATACATGGGAAAGCTTTATTTGTGCACTATTACAGTTGTATATGCCATGTCATATAGCTGTTTAGACACTGACACATATAAACAGAGTAATGCAACTGTGAAACAGTTATATTAATACAGTAGTCTGGAAAGGTTTAACTGCCTGCACTTTAACAGAGTTGTTTTTGTGTTTAAATTACCTGTTTAACTGTTGTAGGCTACACACTCAAGTGTGATAGCCATTTCTGTGCATTTAAAGTTTTTTTTTGATTGCATCTGTTTTATTTTCTGAAACAAAACAAGCAAAAAAAAAAAACTTGTTTCTCCGCCTTTCTAAGCTAGTATAGTCCAGTTTTCAGGTTAGTGCTGAATTCAGGGCTGTGTTACAAGTTTCTGTGTTTGCCCATACCTTACTTGGATAGATGGAGGTTTTACTGTTCACCTGTGAGGGAGGGGAGCTTTGAGCAGCCTCTCTGTCCCTGGAGGAGTGGTTTCAGCACAGAAATTAGTAGTTTATTGGCCATTATGGGCTAATTTCTATCTCTTTCATTTCCCTGCTATAATACCCACATTTGTGTGGTTTGGCATGACGGGCAGCACTGTTTAGCTAGGGTATAACTATTCCCAGCTCCACAAAGTCTACTCTTCAATTTTTCCCTTGGAACTGGACAAACTTTCAACTTAAGCACTCAAACCATTCACTTCACAGCCCGGCACTTGCTCAAAACTCATAGCAAGCACTAATAAACCTTAACACCCCCCTATACTGTAGAGAAGGACAAGGCTCTCTATTCGACCTTACCAGCCAATCAGTAAAACAGCTCACTGTACCTATCCAGGCATGTCCAAAGGGCTATTTCAGTTGTACTCTCTGGTCCAACTGGTGAATCTGGGCATTTTGAGGCAATGTTACAACTGCCTCATGTACACAGACAACCCTCTCCTCCTACCACCAAACACTAATACATGTGAGAGATGCAATTATACAGCCAAACTGGAGGCTAAGCTCTCTCATACCAAAACTGGACCAGACAGTCAAGAGGAGAAGAGAATTACTTGTATCACACCACCAGTCTCACATAGACCTATGAAACCAGCACCAGCAAAAAACACACATAAATACACAAAAACATACTCGGAGGCTCTAAATAAAAATCTGCAAAAGCAACAGAGACCTCCAAAGCAGACATTCAAGCAACCTCCACCCCCAACACAAATCATGAAACACATACCTCACAAAACCAGTGTACCACATAATCAGAGACCTTAAGGCAAAATAACATACCCAACACACTAGTCATAGGTGACTCTATAGTCAGGAACACTGACGTCCCACTCACTAGGCTGAACAAGGAGAAGGTTACTATTAGCTGCCTGTCGGGTGCCAGGATTGTCACATAGCACAAGCACTCAGGTCACTACAGAACAAGTACAAATACGACTCTGTCATTGTCCATGTTGGTGCAAATGGCCTGAGCCATACCTCATTGAATTACATGAAAAGAAACATGGAAGAGCTCTCTGATCATGTAGCCCAGGCCAGTATGACCCTGAGTAGCATCCTGCCCTCGCCAAGAATGATACTGTGGCATAAAGAAAAAAATATCAATTTCAACAATTGGCTAAGCTTCTGGTGTCATTCAAAGGGGATCCAGTGTCTGTCAGTCAGGGATGACATGCTCGAAGAGCCACGCTGCTTTGCTAGAGATGGCTTGCACCTGTCACCCTTAGGCTTTCAAATACTGGCCAAGGCTCTTGCCACCCCCATAGTGCCTTTTTTAGGCAAGGCTCAAAAGATAAACCTACCACCGTAGATAGCACAAGTAAAAAAAAACTGAGAGTAATGCTGCGCAATGCCAGAAATCTAAACCTCAAAATGCATGCACTTGAGGCACTCCTCAGTATGGAGAAAATTGATATATGTGCAGTAACAGAAACCTGGTTTAAGGCTCCAGAGAGCACCACAGCACTACTAGGCTACAACTCATACCATACATTTCGGCCACAAAACCCAGACCAAAATACAAAAGGTGGGGAGATATCCATATTCATCAAGGATACCCACACCTCCAGGTTAGTGGCACAGCACGATGCTTCAGAGATCATCAACGTGCAACTAACAATGGGCAGAACTGCAATTGAAATTGTAGCTTGCTACAGATCACCCACCATGTCCCAGGACCCCCATTCCACATTTCTGGAAACACTGTGAAACATAAAGGTCCTACCAAACACCCTGATATTGGGTGATTTCAATTACCCAAACATTAACTAGGAGAACTACTCAAGTACTAACTCCCTTGCCCAACATTTCCTAGAATTTATAAACTCAAACGCCCTGGATCAACTGGTCAACACCCCCACCAGAGGTGACAACATATTGGACCTGGTCATCACCAACATTGGTGACTGGTGTTCCACACCGGAGGTCAACCCCTCCCTGTTGGGACCAGATTGCCCTTGTCTTTGAAGTATGGAATGGGGATATGGGGAAGTATGGCGGGTATAGTTGTGGAGGTGTTCAGAGTTTGTAGATATAGAGGCGACCTACAGAGGTGGTATATGACACATGTGGTGGGTAAACACCCTGAATGGTGTGTGTGGTCTGTGATGTGGATGCCCCATGGGCCCCAATATGGACACAATGGGAACAAGCCTCCCACTCACTGCTACTCACAACAGCAGTCCACATCCCAAAGGTGTCTGGCCTGCAGGCTGAGTAGGAGGAGCATGTGGGCACTGTGAATGTGTAAGGGGTGCCTCAAGGTGATGTAGCACATCCCACATGTGTCTGTGGAGCCTGTTATGGAACAGACCCTGGACCTGACCTCAGGGGACGGAACATGTCTGTGTGGGTACCCAGGGGGGACAACATCCCCTGAGTCGGTTCCACGTGAAGGTATTGCTGGGCCAGTACATGAGGAGGCCCCAGGGTGGGTCACACATGTGATGTGGCCTGGTAACATGGGCACATGAGTTTGAAGAAGTGGTTCTGCTGGCCAATAATACATATACATGTATTGTGTCACTGTTATAGAACATATGTCGGTAGCAATAGTCTACACAATCCTGGAACATATCCAACAGCATGCATAGATAACCCCCATAATACAGAATTTCAGATGTGCAGCAAACGCATAGCAAGCATACCACAGGCATATATGGAACCATTGTGGCCCTGACAATGGCATGCAGGTGAAGAGTCTCTAACAGGCCAGCAATGATGGTGTCCACACAGGGAACATGGCTACAAACACATTGCACAAAGCATGGTACAGTACAATATCTGCCCCACTGGTAGGTATGCTGTAGCCATACCTTGTGTGTTGTGTGTACAGTTGTTGTCGCTGATATGGTGGGGGGGTGACAGTGATGTGTATTAAGAACTGTGGGAACCTTGCTGCATGACTTGCTCACACCTGTGTCCATCTTTATGTCTTTCAGGCACGATGTCCCATGGAAGGTTGCCAGCATACATAGTAGCTGAAAATGAAATTCTGATGAATGACCTCATACAGCAGTATGCAATCTTGTTTGGATGGGCCGCCCATGATCAGCAGGAGTGGACCACCCTGGGGAATGACCTAGTCCACAGGGTCAGTGATGTCGGACTGCACAACCGCAGTTATGAGCAGGTCCAGCATCATTGTTCTGACCTGCTTCGCAATGTCCATTGATGTGCTGCTGCAGTCCAGGGGATAACCTTGCCACAGGGGGGGCATCGATCCATTCCTCCTGACATGTGTGCAGGAGCGCCTAGCCAGCCTCATGGCACCTGCCCATCCACCAAGCCACCAACCGCCAGGCACCTTTGTGATTGTGGGTGCTACCCACACACCAGCCAAGGAGCATTCAGGTAAGGCCACAGGGCACATCAGTAAACCACTGTTGCATATACATCTGCATCAGTACAGGTAGATCATGCATATCTGACATGTCATAGATATATGTTTTTGCTGCTTAGTAGTGATAAACAGATGTGCATATGTGGTAGTATTATGGACATGTGCTGTTGATGCATTGTAATGCTGCACCCACCCTGTAGCAATGCCACAGGTGTGGCCACTGACTTTGCATCTCTCACCCTCTTATGTAGGTCCATCTGGGCTACCACCAAGGCAGCAGCCTGTAGCTGGTGAGCATGGTTTATGCAGATGCTTTCCAATACACTAGGCATGCAGTGGCGATGGTATATTCCATGCACACATCTAACACACCTACCCAGAATGTATGCTGTAAATGTGCACGTATCGTTGCTGTTAAATGCACGGCATCACAGGGGTGACCATGATGAATATTGGAAGGGTATGTCAGATGGTTACATATTTAAAGAATTAAAGTTACAAAATGCGAATGCTCAGATGAGTGAAAATGCCGCAACTTGAAGTTTGATTTTTTTAACGCAGTATAGTGAAGATCAGAATATTTGCCCTGTCTTCCCTGTAGTGCAATCTCGGAGGTAGAATATGTATTTAGCGGGGGATGGGGGGGTGCAGCCCCCACAATAATGTTTTTGAGTTGCAGCATTTTCGCTCATCTGAGCGTTCACACTTTGTAACTTTCATTCTTTCAATATAGACCCATGTCAGACACCTGCATGATAACTAACATACTGTCATTGTGGAATGTGTCCACAGGGAGTAACATAATGGTGAGAGACATGGCCTACAGTAGGGATATGTTTGGAACAACTCCCATATACGGTGCAACACTAGTGTATATACCTGTAGGACAATGGCAATTGCTGCAGAGTTACACTATGGCATAAGGCATTACTGTAGACCACATTATCAGCTGGGACTAGGCTGTAACATGTAGTGTTCAGTGTATGGGGCACTGCAAAGTGACACACTTGTGCAGGCCTTACTTGTCATGCATCTGCAAAAAGGCTGAAGGAGGGGGGGGGGTCAGCATGACACACCAGTGCACTGCAGCAGGGATCTTAAGGATGCTAAGAATGGGTGTATCTGCACATACAAGCAAAATAAAATGGCTCAGTTATGTCCACATAGTTTATTTTAAAACAGATAAAATGATAAGTAGCAGCAAAATTACAAACCACAAAGCTTTCGGATTAAGCCTTCTTCAGTGTGATACAAAACTGCTAAACACATCCTTATTTAATTAAAAGTTAAAATCTTTTGAATTTTAATGAAATAAGGATGTGTTTAGCAGTTTTGTATCACACTGAAGAAGGAGTAATCTGAAAGCTTTGTGGTGTGCAATGTTGCTGCTACTTATCATTTTATCTGTTTTAAAATAAACTATTTGGATGTAACTGAGCCATTTTATTTTGCTTGTATTGGATTGATTTTGAACAGCAAGTGCATTGCAAGCTTAGTTTTCTCTTTGACTTGGTTGTATCTGCACATAGTCAGGTTCAGGAACTGTGGCAGACGTAACCCTACCCCCCACAGCAATAGTGATGGCAGTGTGTGAACACCAAGGGATTTGCACATGAGTAGACATTGCAATCATGCAGATTAGGGGGAGATGTGTAGGGCAGACTGAACATACACTGGGAAATGCAGATGGCCCATATTAGTGTACCCCTGTCTGGAGTAGTGACTGCTGTTGTACACATAACAAGAGGTGTGACAAACTGTCATGATAAGGGTATGCACACATATGCCCGCATGGAGTGTATGCATCGCTGTCAGCATCCACACACCTAACACATTCCATAGATACTGCATGTGAAAGTACAGGACATATGTCACATATCGGGCTCATGTACTGTTGAGATATACTGTGATATGGTCACATGGCAGATCAAGGATGGGTGTATGATATCAATAAGGGTGTGTACACCCCCCCATAGCCACGGTATGCTTGGATGGTTGACAGTGTAAGAGTATTGGATTGGTTATACATAGTCCTCTGATGCTGAGAGCTTTAAATCAGACATCAGGCATTCACAAATTACATATGTCTACATATCATCCCAAGTATGTGTTGCTGAAAAACATAGGAGCTGTGAGCATTAACGCTGACATAGCTGACACAGTACTACACATTCATCAATGGGTTGTACACCTGTGAGGTGTGGTGCACAGTACATGCCAGGGTGCAGAACAGGTGCACAGCAATAGTGTGTATATGGGTGCAGTGGTATCCAGGGGGAAGGGGCATCACCTAGTGACACAGCACATGCATCGCACACATGTATAGCTGCACTGCATGCTGTTGTGTACCATATGTTATGCATGTTGACAGATGGGTAATAGGAGGACTGTGTGTACTATCATTGTGCAACCTCATCTGTATGTGTGTGTGCATCCTGGTGGGTAGCTAGTTTGTCTGTAGGGTCACTCTGGTGAAGTGGAGGGAGGGTGATGCATGTAGGATGCATGTGTGCATGTGTGTGTTTGTGTGTGTGGCCATGTTTGCACATGTATGAATGTGGGGTGTTCATACAGCAGTACCTCTCTTTGGGATCGTTCAGTACATGGACATGGACTGCCACATTACACACCAGGAATACTTGTCATGTATGTAATCACAGGACAGCTGATAATATAATAATGTCTGTAGCATGGAACAGACTTTGAGAGGGAAGGTAGACACCAGGTATACCGTTAATATCGCATTCAGCAGAGAGGTGACCTACAACCCATGTATGCAGCACTACAGATGCATTGGGAAAGTACTAGTCAACACCAGGGAATGTATCCATATATTACAGTTGTCGCATGATAGGCTGATTGAGCAGCATATCTGGCATGTACTGAGCATTACATACACATGACACACCAGCGCGTGATATTATGGAGTGAAAATAGTAGCCCACACATATACGGGCCATGCTCATGATGTCCGGACATACACAGGGTGAACACTAAATGACAGCAATGAGGCCATCTAAAACCACTACAAACAGGTCAGGCAGGTAATGTAGTAACAGGTCTTGTGTTGTGATCACTTGTCTAGGCATTTAGAGGACTGATATGTTAATGAGTGGTATCAATGTGTGTATGTTACCAAGTGTGATGCAGGACAGGGAACACATGGAAATATACATGGGACTGTCTGTAAAGTCACGGAAAGGTAGGTATTATGGTGGTGTGTGTGTGTGTGTGTGTGTGTGTGTGTGTGTGTGTGTGTGTGTGTGTGTGTGTGTGTGTGTGTACTGTTAGGCAATGCTGTACAGGTTTTAAAATGCATTTATTGTTTTCCCCCACAGGTGGCGTGCTGGGTTAGGGTCCCTCCTGCATGCAATCTGATGTTATTGTCCATACAGACACCGAAGATGATGATAGTACTTTTGAGGCACAGGTGGGGCTGTCAGGGGCCGAAACAGCGTCATCATTTGACATCCCCATTTTAGCCACCTCAACTCCACACACAGTTTCAGTGCCTATAAATACCCCATCACCAGTGGCCATAGTGGAGGGACAGTTGGCGTTTGGTGGCAGTGCACCAGAAAGTGTGGTAACCATGCCTACTGTCTCTGGTCACAGCAGGCATAGCCAGATGTCTGGCAGGGCACCACATAGGCAGATGTCCCAAAGTGCTCATGGTAGGGCCGCTGGACATCATGCCCCTGGCAGAGGCAACATAGCTGGTATCAGCAGGTGCATGTTTCAGGCTGTCATGGTGGTGCAGGTATGTATGGAACATTACACCAGCCAGGGCCTGAGGCTGCAGAAGGCTGCTCTCACATCTGCAAGCGACAACTTCCGTGAACTGTCTGGTGCCAACCATGCTTATACCGAGCTCATGGATAGATGTTCTTTTGAGATGATGGCCCTCATCTACCGTGGTATGTCCGTGCTTGAACATGTGGTGGGGGTGTGGCGACGGCCGCATGGACATAGGCCAACAACACCAACAGCTGGCAGTCAACGTGGATGTGCTAGGACACCAAGGGGTTCCCGTAGTGGCAGTATCAGCCTCGGCAGTGTCGGGGGGTGCTGTCGACACCACACCACAGCAAGTCAGGAGCACATGTTCCTGGCCAGTCCCAGTAGGAACTTAGTACCAGCAACAATTTGTCATCATCAGATGAGAGTAGTACATCGAGGCCTGTACCTGGACATGCCCATGGAACCCATGGCAGGCACAGTCCATGTGTCCATGGCTGGAGACAGTGAACTACACACCCTGCTGGGTATGGTCTGCAGCTGTCCATAAACACCTGTGTAGGGCAGCTACATGGCAGAACTGTGTGCATGCATACCCACACACTATACAAACACATCTAGGGCAACCCCATACCTACACACACCACATCACCACACCCAGTTCACCTCAGTACACCCCTCAACCACACACATGGTGTCAAATGTATGGCCCACCCTCGGCCTCTGGCAAACCAACAACACACTCTGTGCATATGATGATACCTGTGCAACATCTCTGTCATCCATACCATCAATGCAGGGACAGGTTAATATGGTTCTGATGCACATAGTGACTGTACTACAGTCTACCACAGTACTGCAGTGTAACATGTTGTAAGGAGTAAAGTGTAATGCATATATGTCAGGTAGTGTAGCTGTCCAGCAATGATGCATTATAGCTGTCAGTAACACTGGTTGACTGTGGTCTCTATAATGTTATCCATTTGTGTTGTAGGTGTAAATGTGTCAGCACGAGGATGGTCTGCAGTCATATTCCACAATGGGGTATGGCACTGTGGTGACACCATGGCTGTGTCATATCTGCGGTACAGTTGAACACATGTCACAGGTTAGTATAACAGTTATTGCCGGTGCCACATGGACAGATGACCTGCTGGGGCATATATAATCTGCAACCTGATGTACCCATCCACATACATGCACACTGTTACATGGGAACACTGGAATAGACTCCTACCTAGGTATGTAGTGATACTGAACTGTGTTTCTTCAATTGCACACACCACACAGCGTTTAGGGTGAGGTGTGTCTCAGGTTACATCTTACAGGTAGAACATCCCCAAACGTACAGTATGCTAATGGGGGATGTAATGGGTGCATATGAACAATACATAGTGTGACATACCTTCATATACACATTAACAGACACATAACAGGCAGACACACCTCTGAAAGACCAGGGCCTATCACTGCTAACTAACTTGACCATGTGTCCAATGTGTTACAGGTAGGCAGCACACAGCACATGCATAACTGGCCAGGAATGTGGTATCAGTTACCTGTATGGTTGATGGTGACAGTGGTAACCATAATGTGGTACATGGGACATATACCAGCTGTACCTTGGTGTAATGACAGTGTACACAGCACCCATATCCCCCAGTGGATATTGTACTCCCTGAAACCCATGATGACACTCTGATATATTCACCATCACACATTGGCCACAACTGCGATGCAACCCATTGTAGATCCCAACAGTGGTACTACATGGATATGCATCTAATGCACATTCTACATGCATAGCAGGGTGCTGCATTGTCATGCCTCACTGATGGGCAGCAACAACACTATCTGTATTACTGTGTGGCAATGGGTATTTTAATAGGAGTATGTGGCATCAGAATGCTGTACCCTACAAATAAACAGACATGCACACATGCACACACTTGCCAGAACTCAATGGGTATTCCATGCCTATCAACCCATTTTTACAACGCTGTTGTGATGGTACTGCAAGGCTCATGTAGCTGGTATGGGGAGGAGCTTAACAGGGTACATGTAATGTCCCATACAGCAGCAGCCACATCTGGCTATGGTAATGGGTGTAGTGGTAGTTGTGAAGACCCTCATGGAATTCCCACGTACAGGTGTGCTAACACACAGACACTGCTATACCTAGTCATGCACATGTACACATTTGTCAGTACTGGGGTGCATCTCTGCGGGTGGTCATAGCTGTGTACCTAGTTATTGTCCAAGGAGAGATGGGTTGTGTAGGGGTTATGTGTACAGTGGTATCCTGCCACCTGCCATGTGGAAGCAGGCAAGACATTGACAGACACTACTGTGGTGACCCTCAGGGTGGAAGTGACATGCATCAGCCATTTTGCCAAGTGCTTCTTGCACATGGCGTTTGAGGTGATGAAGTTGCATGCATGCAACATGCATTACAACACATAGTTAGTGTTTGTGCTGGAGACCTGTACCCAAGCATGTTCAGTTAACTGTAGTAGTGTAGTGGAGGTACCCATGGCATGTGGTGCGTACAGGTGTTATCTCCAATATGTGCCAGTTCATGCACAGCTGAGCAGACATGTCAGTGTCAATCAAGCTTAGGATGCCTGTACATATCCCAGCGGGATACCTGCCACCTGCACATCTGTACAGGGACTGACAGCCATCCGCTTGGCAAGTAGCTATGCCATAGGATGAATGTGTTGACAGGTAAATGTTTGACAACAATATGTATGCCATAACTACATTTCAGGAGCCCTCACTATTATGTGCTGTACAGAAGGTAGTCTACAGTTACATTCCACATGTCGGATCATTACACAGTAGGGGTTATATACTGTGATACACCAGAGAGGCCTCAGAGTCCAGCTATGCCTGCAGGTGTGCCTGCTGTCTGTACTATATTTAGCACTCTACACTTGCATGGGTAGGCACTGTCAACAGTAGTACCACCATCATACACAACATGCCAGTGTGACAGCACATACCCTGGACTACTACCCCTGTAAGTAACAAAGTCACATGGATAACAGTGCTATACAGGCCCCATGTATGTCTGTGTCCCAGACATGACACTCACACTCCTTGCTACTGTAATGACAGCACATAGGCACATGTATTGTACATGACATTACATACACTTATTACAGATGCCATTACCCTGCTATGTTATCAGATTGGGTGGTGTGAACTGGTTTCAGCAATAGGTGTTACTGCAACTGCTTGAATAAAACAACGAAATATACACCAGGATCTTTATTAAATAAAGCTTTCAGTTCTACACCCTTCATCAGTATAACTTAACATATAAAAAATCACCATTTAAATAGGAGAACATAAAGTCACATGCTTCAACCCAACCTACCTAACAATAAAAATTTAAAGCTACAATGAATCAATAAATATATGCAAAGTAGCACATAAAAAATCACATCTATAAAGCATATATATTTTTATAAATAAACAATTTTATACTGTTTCATATGAAATCACATGCACCATACTTAAAAATTAATAATTAATAATTAAAACTTAAACTTATAAGACTTCTCTCTGTCTTTTAGCCAGAACGGGCTTTAGACTAACTGAATTATTTAGGCCTGGGGCTACTTCAGCTTGAAGTCTAATAATCCATTCTAGTTCTTTCAATTCCAATAAATTATTAATGTCACCCTTCCTCAGACCTACCTCTACTTTACAAAGGACCCTAAATCTAAAAGTATGTCCCACACCTTCATCCAATATATGCTTACTTAAGGCATTGGTGGGCAACTTCCTCCTGATTTCAGACCTGTGTTCCACCATTCTCTCCCTCAATTTTCTTATAGTTTTGCCTACATAGAATGAGGTGCAACACACACAAGTAGCCAAATATACTACTCTCTCCTCATTACAAGCAGTAATTGTTCTCATGGTAAATGTCTCATTAGTTATAGGATGTGTAAATTTAGCATCACCTGTATAAATGTCATTGCAACAAGTACAATTATAGCATTTCACTGTTTTAGCCACCCTTCTATCATCTACATTTTTATTCTGAAAATCCTTGTAGCACAATTTCTGCTTCAAAGCTTCAGAGCTCCTATAGGCGAACCTAGGTTTATCACCTACTATAGACCTAATCTCAGGCATAAGCCATTAAAATTGCCCAATTCTTCTCAATTATGCTACAAACACTATGAGAATTTAGGTTATAAGTTGTCAAGTACCTAACAGCAATATTATTACCCAACATCACCCATCTAGTAGCACTATTCTCACTACAGCCTCGTAATATAGGTTTATACCTGGACTCTCTTTCAATAATTACATCTTTAATTACTTTATTTATAAATTCCTTCCCTATAACTAATGAGACATTTACCATGAGAACAATTACTGCTTGTAATGAGGAGAGAGTAATATATTTGGCTACTTGTGTGTGTTGCACCTCATTCTATGTAGGCAAAACTATAAGAGAATTGAGGGAGAGAATGGTAGAACACAGGTCTGAAATCAGGAGGAAGTTGCCCACCAATGCCTTAAGTAAGCATATATTGGATGAAGGTGTGGGACATACTTTTAGATTTAGGGTCCTTTGTAAAGTAGAGGTAGGTCTGAGGAAGGGTGACATTAATAATTTATTGGAATTGAAAGATCTAGAATGGATTATTAGACTTCAAGCTGATGTAGCCCCAGGCCTAAATAATTCAGTTAGTCTAAAGCCCATTCTGGCTAAAAGACAAAGAGAAATTTTATAAGTTTAAGTTTTAATTATTAATTATTAATTTTTAAGTATGGTGCATGTGATTTCATATGAAACAGTATAAAATTGTTTATTTATAAAAATATATATGCTTTATAGATGTGATTTTTTTATGTGCTACTTTGCATATATTTATTGATTCATTGTAGCTTTAAATTTTTATTGTTAGGTGGGTTGGGTTGAAGCATGTGACTTTATGTTCTCCTATTTAAATGGTGATTTTTTTATATGTTAAGTTATACTGATGAAGGGTGTAGACCTGAAAGCTTTATTTAATAAAGATCCTGGTGTATATTTCGTGGTGTGAACTGGTTACCAGGGCTAAGCCATGCTTAGTAGGTATCAACATTGCTCCAATATAGCAGCTAAGTTGATTTGCACACTGGTAAGTGAAGCCTAGACTGTGTAAGCGCCCATACATTTACCTGTAGCTTAGCACCAATTAGCTTCATGCAAACCCGTGCAAACGTGCTTAAAGCTGCTCAAAACTGCCTTAACCACTCTGTATCTGACAGTCTTTGTTCTGCACAGCATCAAAATGAACAGCCCTTGCACCCAGGACCCTGTACACTAAAGTCACAACACTTAACCACTACGCCATGACCACTGTGAAGACAGCTGTTGTTTTTCCAGTATATCTGTCAATACACATATTGATTAGTATTGAACAATTGCCTTTACTACCACAATTGTGTAGTGCCTATTATTAATATGACTGTTGCATCACATATGTTGTTTTAACATGATGTACGCATAGCAAATACATATGGTGAGATACATCTGGGAGAGTATACACAACAGTGAGGTTTACACATGACAGGAATATGGATATATACATATAATAGGTTGATATATATCTACATGTACATACACGTGTATATTAAGGCATATGTCTGTATACACATCTGTATAGTGTAACATATACATGGCCATGTGTACATCTGGTTGTATGAACATATATATATATATATATATATATATATATATATATATATATATATATATATAGATATAGATATGTATATATATATATATAGATATATGTATATATAGCTATATATGTATGCACATCCTATGTGTACATATATGCCTATTTATGTAGATATATATATGTAGATATCTATAACTATATGCTCATACATATCTATTCTGATATACCTATTACTGTCACTATATGTAGATATCCATAAGTATATGTTCATATGCATCTCTATCTGAATATGTGTAGACATATATCACTGTGTATATGTATATATCTGAGTGTTTATATGTATGTATATGTACATATACATATCCATCTATGTATGTCGATATGTATATGTGTATATATCGATATAGATATATGGATAATTATATATACATATATGTCCACCATATGTCCTGAACATGGAGTGGAGCCCTACCTCATCCCCACTATCCCCAACCTCTTAGTGCAAGGGGATGTCAGGTATGTAGTGCAGGTACATATGTAGACTATTGCTACTGTGATAGGGGTTGTCTTCGCACACATGTGTGTGGGAGGTCACATCTGCTTTTAACATGTGCACCATTGGCTACTGACAGAAATCTTAAGGACATCATAGTACATTACCACTGCTAGCACAGTAATGATCCTCTGGACGACAGCAGAGATATGGCCAATAAATGTGGACAGTCTGACACACTTTGGTCAGTCCAGAGGTATACACAGAACCCCTTAGTGCAAGACATGTAGAGCAAGCCTGACAATGTGGATGGTAACAGCCAAGTAGATGGGTACATGTAAATACTGGTATACATTTGCCCCCATAGGTTGTGCATTCACACACCCCTGTCTGTCCTGACACATAATAACTGCTGGTACAGAGGTGCCATGGCCACATACTACCCACTAGTTAGTGACATACATCTGTACAGCATCTCACTGCTTTGTATGACATACATGACTGTTATGGTGGCCTGGCAAAAGTACATCTGGTAAGTATCTGGATATACCATCACACTGGGTAAGTACGCTAAGCTGCTAGGCATGTGACAAAGCACTGTGCAGGCTACAGGCAGACTGCCACAGCACTGGCCTACATTTCTTATGGTGGAATTCACATGTACCTGCATATATAGCAGGCTCTACAGGCATGTCACAGCACAGAATAACAGACACCTGTGTGAAAGTGCATAACCACAACCAATGTGAACACAGCCACAGCCACATATGGTAGCTAGCATAATATTACAGTATATGGACTATCTGATCAACACCATCCTCATATATGCCACTCACACACTAACCCTTCATATACTGGGCCGCTACACAGTGTGGTCCGATGGCTGTCTGTGGTATGGGACATGTGTGTGTTTGGCCCTACAAACATGTAAGCCGATAGGGTAACATACAGTGGAGCAACATGTAACATCAGATAGAACAGGACCAAGAACAATGACATCTACCACAGTCTGTACACAGGGCAAGGTACATATTCACAATACACACTGTCAACAATCACCATAGGTACACAGACCTCAGTACTGTACACACAACCACAGTATGCCCTGGTTATGTCCTCAAAGAGAACCCCTACTATACATAACATGTGTTGCAGTCTGATATCCCACTGCCTTGGTATCAGATATGATGTCAATAAATTATGGTGTACAGGACATATGCACCTCTTACTGCATGACATATGTACACAGGTTTTCAGAATTGTGTCTGGAGGCACAAACACCGGGCAAATATTGACATGTTGCTGTGATAACCTCATACATTTACTGTTGTAACATGGTTTGTTGTGACATATGTCCTATGAGGGGATATGAGGTCAGTAACTCTCATGTCTGTCACCATGTACTGTCTGCAATCCTCACACTATGCTTCTGCAGTCCACAGATAGGTGCTCTGTGGGTAACTCAAGAAACAAAAGGTACCACACACTGCCCAGTCTGCAGATGACCCTACAGATGGGGGTTTCCTCAGAAACACAGCAATGTCATGACAGGTATTAAAACATGTAGAACAGTCATATCCACACACACCCTGTTAAACCAACACTACTCCAAATGCAGAATAGCAATACTTACATTCTGTAGTCATGTCAGGCACATCTCCCTTCTGTGTGTTGGCCGATTTCAATAGTGTATGTTATTAGAGGTAAATCCCCAATCCATCTGTGATGCTGTTTGCCAAACAACAGATCTAGGTCCTGCTCACAGTGAATGAAAAGGCCCAACACTAACATGATGTTCCTAGATATTGGAGTGTGTTTCCATGCAATTGGCAATGGGAATGTTACCACAGCTGTTCCACATGCATTCAGCTAGAGAAGGGCTGTAATTCATGCAGAGGCCATCAGCTGATCATGAGCATCACTTACAAAACACATGCTGCTGCTTAAGCAAAGCAGGTGTAAGTCTTCACATCCACCAGAGAGGGAGTGAGAGAGGCAGACAGAGGCAAATACAAGTTGGGGAGGGGTGGGAGAGTAAAACTTAAGCATGTCTGTGTCACACAACTACCAGTACAGGGTATCACATGTTTATGCAGTTATTGGATGCACCACATAAGTTACATGTTGAGGAGCTCTCCAAATGTATATATGATGGTGAGTGACATCTGCAACAGTGACATGGTGGCTGCACGGTAGGTGTAGTACATGAGCCTGTCCGCATGAACAGGTGTCAGCATCAACACAGCCACACTCTCGCACGGACCCACACACATTGACACACTTGGCAGGGTCAGGAAAACAACTCCTCACTAGTTAGTTTGCCACAATACAGTAATGTGCAGGTTTCACATGCACCACAGGGGTTATCCGGAGGTAATATGGACAAAGGGTATGTGGAGGTGTCTGACATCAGACAGCATGCTTCAGTATGCTGATTGGGGTTGTAGTGAGTGTGAATGTGGTCATAAGCATCATACACCACACACACAGACTCAGGGTGCCAGTACTGACATGCATGAGCGCATTGCTTCACGGGTGTGTAGTGGTTGATTGTGACAGATGGCTATACAAGGCTAGGTGATGGGTATACCTTGGCATCAGGCCACATGACAATGGTCTGCAGTGTGGCTCAGGGGTGTAGTGTCTGAATTGTCCCACGCATGTGGGTATTATATTCACCATCCAGTCACCTGGGTAACTATTGTGTGTGGCCATTGCTTGCCATGTATGTGTTCTTTAGTCCATGACATGGATGGTGTCTGGGATGTGCACACATCCCACATGCATGTATAGTGTCATGTGGAACTGTACCTGGTGTGTCTGGCCCATGTTGTGTACACAGATTGTTATCATCAGATGTGCCAGTCCTGGCCTCATGTGGCAGGGACTGGTAATGGACAGCAGGTTGACCCTGCACCTACACTGATAGCATGATACAGGTATTCTCTGGTGTCAGTGGTATATGTCTATACAGGGCATGTGTTTAAGGCATGGTATGTCCTTTGTGGGTCACATGTGATGGCACCACAGATGTTGCAGGTGTCCAGTTTGGAACATAGTGAAGGTGCACTGTCTGCATGTACATGTCTATTGGACTGATGGACAGGGTGCCATGCCCTCTGTAGTCCACTGCAATCACACCATGATTACTATATGTGGGCAATATGCAGGGTGCAACTAACATTGCAGTTGTTGCCTAGGCAAGTGTGTTTGTGTATGAGACATGGGTTGAGAGTGTTCTCTGGGTAATACAAGGGTTGCTAACTTTGTTTGCCAGGCCTTGATGTCACATGTAAGGGTATGGATTGGCACCCCAGCCTCTCAGCTATTTCACATCTGTTATCCCTGTAAGTTGGACATTGTGACATATACTAGGGCCACCATATAAGACATTTGCAAAACCCACTCCACAATGAGTCCAGTTGTTACACACTCACAGTCACCTCCACACAGGATACGAATGACAAACACAGACACACAGAGACACACACACACACATACACACACACACACACACACACACACACACACACACACACACATACACACACACAGACACACTTGCCATGTCTGGGATTAAAACTCCTACCTAAAGAGTTTACTACACTACAACACTATGCAATTATAGGACTCGCCACAGAAATTACTCAAGTACTTCTTCCCCAAAGCTGTATTTCACAGTGAATGACATCAGCAGGCTTTCCAGTGTGGGACATTTGAATTGTAGTGATTGTGACTAGCCCAAAAAGTATTGTTCCCTATCTACACAGACCTAGAAGCACACACACACACACACACAAATCCACACTTGCCATGTGTGGGAATAGAACCCCTACCAGAGTACTATATCAGACTACAGCATTACGGTGTTATAGGATGTGCCATGGAGATTACTGGACTACACCTTTCCTAAAGGTGTATTTCACAGGGAATGACATCAGCAGCCTTGCCAAAGTAGGGCATTTGATCTGCAGTGAGTGTGACTAGCCTAAAATGCATTGCTCCCTACACAAAGGAACATACACACAAAAACCCACACCTGACATCTGTGGGACTAGAACCCCTACCAGACTTCTATATCACACTACAGCATTATGCTGTTATAGGATGCATCACAGAGATTACTGGGCTACAATTTTCACAAAGGTATATTTCACAGTATATGAAATCAGCAGCCTTGCCAAAGTAGGGCATGTGATCTGTAGTGAGTATGACTAGCCTAATATGCATTGCTCCCTACACAAACAAAGGAACACACACACAAACATCCACACTTGCCATGTGTGGGACTGGAACCCCAGTTCTATATCACAGTACAGCATTACACTGTTATAGGACACGCCACAGAGATTACTGGGCTACATCTTTTCCAACAGTGTATTCCACAGTGAATGACATCAACAGCCATGCCAAAGTAGGGTGTTTGAATTGTAGTGAGTGTGTCTAGCCTAAAAATCATTGCTCCCTACACAGACAGAGACACAGAAACACAAACACACACAGTTGCCATGTCTGGGATTTGAACTCCTACCTAACTAGTGTATCACTATACAGCATTACACATTTACAGGACACACCACAGGGATTACTGGACTACACTGTTCCCAAAGGTGTATTTCACAGTGCATGACATCAACAGCCTTGCCAAAGTAGGATATTTGAATTGTAGTGTGTGTGACTAGCCTAAAAAGCATTACTCCCTGCACAGACAGAGACACACACAGTTGTCATGTCTGGGATTAGAACTCCTACCTAACTAGTTTATCACACTACAGCAGTATGCAGTTATAGGACGTGCCATGGAGATTACTGGGTACATCTTTCCAAAAGGTGCATTTCACAGTGAATAACATTAGCAGCCTTGTCAAGTAGTGCATTTGAATTGTAGTTAGTGTGACTAGCCTAAAAAGCATTGCTCCCTACACAGACACACACACACACACACACACACACACACACACACACACACACACACAAAGTTGCCATGTCTGGGATTAGAACTCCTACCTATCTAGTGTATCACACTACAGCATTATGCAGTTTTAGGATGCACCACAGAGATTACTGGGCTATTCCATTCCAAAAGGTGTATTTCAAAGTGGATGACATCAGCAGGCTTGTCATAGTAGGGCTATGGGGAGGACAGTGTGTGTGCATGGGCCATAACCCATTAATCTAGAGATTGACACACCACATGCGGGCACACGCAGGGTTATAATCTGCAGGTATGTGTATACAGCTGCTAGATGACTACTGCCTTGTACAGTCATGTTGCACAGCTAGCACTTGCACCATATAGTCTGTAATGCTGATAGATACCGGTGGCTAATGTCTACAGTGAGTGACATTTACACATCATGTGGTTGTAGCCATTTGGCTATGTGCTGGGTGGGACAGGCCTCTTGATGGATGGCTCTTTGTCACAGTCACTCTCTTCCACAAATCTATGTATGCCTACTTTTGGCTTATTATAGTGTGTTGTCCTTAGATATATGTCTGTATTCCTATCCACTGTGTGTGCAAAGCATGACTGATGCATACTGAGGAGTGTATGCACTAACATCTGCAACTGTCAGATATGTATGGTCCACTGTTGTTTGCAGACATTGGCTTCATTTGTTTGTGTGTGAGCATGCCCAGTATGCCCTTCTGTATTGAATGTGTGGATCCATTCCAGGTAGTTTGTACTCTAGTGCAGACCTTTGTGTTGTACACCTACAGCTAGCAAACTGCTTCTGCAGGGTATCCACAGATGATTTGGCAATATGGGGACAAACTTTGCAGGGGATAGTGTATACTGTAGGTGACTGTGTCTGTGCTGCTTCTGCTATGTGTCTACTGGTGTTAGCAGAGATATTCAGACATGTGTACTGTTATCCACTTTGATGTTTTATGTCCTCGTATACTGCCAGATGGACATTCTTGCTCACAGTGATGTCCTGGGGGACAAGGGTAACTGCAGCTGTGTCTGGTATTGTGGACAGATGCCTACATATTCATGGTAAGTTATGCAATTCTGGAGGGAGAGTTGCAGACACTTGCTGCTTGGGTCTGTGTATCCAGTTCAGCACCTTGGTATAGTGCTGGTAGAGGATCCCATACTTGTACATCCATCGATATGAGAGTATGGCCTTATCTTGCTGTGGCAATACCTCACAGCTGTACAGATTCACACAGGTTACTTAGAGGCAGGGGCCATGAGTCAGGACATTACCCCTGTTGTGGTGTACAAGCAGGTATGTAGCCACCCATTTATGTGTTTGCAGCCAGGGATAGTGTGTGCACACAGCTGTGTGTCAGACTTTGCACATTCCATGCTGCCTATGCTCCCACCCCCCCCTCTATTATTCTATCCTCTTCCATACATTATGCATGCATTCTCTGATACTTTCCCTAAGGTTATCACCTCATCACAACTGTGTTTTGGTGTTAGTCCACAGTTCATGCAGTGGGACATGGTGGACATGTTACTGTGGTTTGTCCACATGGCCTTGCATATGGTTTATGTGGAGTGTGTTCTGTTGTTATTTGGGTGTCCATGACATAACATGCATTGGCAGTATATGTGAGAAACAGGTGTTTGGCAGAGGCCTGTAGGCCATTTGGTGTTGATGTGGGCCAGCTGTGGCAGACGGTTGCATTCTGTCAGTCCTACAGTCTCAGAGTGCCATACAGTATATTCCCCCAGGGTGACAGGGTAGGTGTGCTAGGTGTTCATGCCAATACTTTCTATCAGTCTTGATAGGGTGGTGTGGATGCTTGCAGGGTGCTGCCTATGGCTAGGGACAGACCTGCATGGGACAACTGCACTGCATGCTGCATTCTTTCGCTATTGCCATATACAGGTGGGGTCATATTGTACCCATTCTCAACAGCAGGGATACGACTAGAGACGTACCTGTGGGTGGTGTTTGGGTGAGCTGGGTGCATGTGTGCTATGGACACTACTTGCATCTGATGCACAGATATGCATGTAGCATTCCAGGTATACTGGCATGTGCAGGTACATCAGCTGTTTCCCAATGCATCAGTCCTACCACCTTTGTGATCTGCAAATGTTTGAGCAGATAACACTGGTATCCCCTACTACAGGCCCACATAATGTGATGCATACCTGTATGTACAATTCCAAGGGGGTGTCCATTTCACAGTTACACATTATATACTGTATGTCTGGGGTACTTTCCCCTGTGTACTGCTTGTATAGTTAGCCCAACAGCCATGCCATGTCAGCCTTTCAGATGGTGACACATATTACCACCATACATTTACAATGGCTTACTGCTAGCATGTGTTATACTGGTGGGAATTGTCTTTGGCACTGCAGTTATGAGGACATGGCCCTGCCATCAGCAGTAGTGGGCAATGGCCACCAGGTCATACCTTAACATGCATACATACTGACCACTCTCACACAATATGAAACACACACCAATCTAACACACACATACCTGCATATTGTGTAAATGCTACAATCTATCCTGCTACCTTGGCACCTCTGGGTATCTGTGGCCCATTGGTATTAAACCTACACATACATGTTACTACATTTTTACATAGGATTGGGGGGGGGCACACCTGACTGTTTCTACATTGCTACACAGGATTGTGGGGGCACACCTGACTGTTACTACATTTTTACATAGGACTGGGGGGGCACACCTGACTGTTACAACGTGTGTACATCAGATTGGGGGGGCACCCCAGACAGGTGCTACATTTCTACATAGGATTGGGGGGCACACCTAACTATTACTACACATCTAAGTACTGTTGGGGGGGCACACCTGACTGTTACTACATGTCTACATGGCATTGTGGGGGCACACCTGACTATGACTGCATTTCTACATAGGATTGGGTGGGGCACACCTGACTGTTACTACTGTCTACATAGGATATGGAGGGGGCACACCTGACTGTTTCTACATTCTGCCACTTGTACACATTTGCTATGACTGTACTGGTATGTCAGCTACTCCATTTCATTATGTTTTCTAACCTATCATGCTGACTAGAGGCATGTCAGTATACTACAGGTCTTACTTTTCCTTGACCTACATATTAGTGTCTGACTTCCTACCCTTCAGAACTAACATCCCACTGCCTGACCTGATGTAGTCTACCTGTGTAGGCCTGGGGGGAGATTACCCATAGGCATCATTCAGTGGCCTTAGCACAGCCTTTGTTTGTGTTTGTCTACACCTGTCCTACTATCTGTGACTGTTGTTGGGTATGTGAACCTTCCTGACTGGCATGTGTGTGTCATATGGACACACATGTGGCCCAGCACATTTCCTGCAGTGGGTTTTGTTACCATGTGTAGTACTGGCTACTATGGTGACACCCATATTTGTTACAGATCTCATGCTGCCACTATAGGTGTCTACTATCTGCTGGCATCACATTCAGCCACCCGATTCCCTTGCATGCTCACATCCATACCATAGATACAGGTAAAAACACATACTACTACATTCGGCAATTGGTAAGTTGAGTGACGTACCTTGTGGGTGTGCCAGTATTGAGGATGGTGCTGAAGGGCCGCCTATGTTGGATGCACATAGTACACTCCCTACACATGGTTGAGCACAGGTAGTGTCATGTTTGTCATCCATTTTACTGTATGTGTGAATCAGAGAGAGGTGTCATTCCCAGGGTCCCACCTGTGTCAGTTTATGTGCTATGCGTTGCCTCTTTGCCAAGGCCAGGGCATACTGGGCATGCCTCCTTCTGCCTACTGGGACAGGCTCAGGTTGTTCCTCCTCTGAGTCACTCTGTGCCTGTGCAGACCTTGGCAATGGTGGGGGGCTGTGTGGCCCTGCCGCATGTTTTTCCTGCTGCAGCTGTTTCCACAGGATCATATTGTGTAGCATGGCACATACGATGACAATTTGGGTACATGTAGCTGGTGAGTGCAGCAAGGCTCCACTGGATGTGTCCAGGCACCGGAACCATGTCTTGAGCATCCCAAACACATGCTCAATTATAATTCTGGTCTGTGAGTGTGCCTCATTATGGAGTTCTTGTTCAGGTGTGTGTGCATTTCTGATGGGTGTCATCAGCAACCACTCCAGTGCGTAACCAGCATCCCCCACTAGGTGACTGTAAGGGATGTCCCCATTGGCAAATCTCTGGTACAGCTGTGTCAGACGCCAGATGTGGGAATTGTGATAGCTTCCAAGGCAGCCAGGACATACAGTCATTATTATGACCTGGGCATCACATACAACCTGGCAGTTGATGGAGGGGAAGCCCTTGCAGTTGATGTAGACCCTACCCCACTCACCGGGTGGTAATTTGATGCATATGTGCATGCAGTCTATAGCACCCCCTACCTCAGGGTATTCTGCTATTCGGTGGAACAGATACATATTGCTGGCCAATGCCTCATGGGTGTTGGAGAAATATACGTGCTCACCGGCATGTGCTGACATGGCATCCAGGAAATGGTGGAGTACCCTGGGTGCTGATGCCTGTGAGATCCCCATCATATCCCCAGTTGGCCTTTGGAAGGTACCTGTAGCTAGTATTATTAGGCCTACACATACTTTGGTATCCACTGGGATGGGTTTCCCTCTGTTAGTTCTGTGTGTCAGGTGTGGCTGGCACAGCTCATCAATTTGCTGTAGGAGGTCCCTGTCCACCCTATAGTGCTCAACTATCTCCAGCTCATGTAGCCCCTGGTAGGTTACCCTGGGTCTGTACACTCTTCTCCATCTCCTCACTGTGGGTTGGTCAACAGCATTCACATCCTCACCACCCTCAGCTTCTTCCACATGTTATATGATAGCTATTGCAGCCCCTATCATTTTGTTGTTTTTTTTATTAAAAGTTCCCCGCTTGTATACACCGGTGGTGTAGAGTATGTAGGAAAAACCAGAAGGAAAGGTGTTTGCATAGTTTATAGTAGTGTTCTGGGCTGGGCTGGTCTGCTGCCTGTGTAATTGGCTGGTTCTGATAAATTTCACCTGCCAGCTATGCTAGTTCTCCTAGATTACTTTCCTACTACTGTTTTCCCTTCCCATTGCCTTCCTGTTTAAGCCCCAGGGTGCACCGTACAAACACAGTGCTCAAATGTGCACAGAGCTGCTATTTCCTGGTTTACCTTTTTTTTTCCTTTAAAACCCAGTGTGCGGTGTGCACACCCACTTAGGCAATGTAAAGAGTGATAGGCAGTCTCAGACACACCCCTTGCTTAGCTATGCTAAGCTAAGGGCAAACCCGAGCCAAAGGGCTCCAATCTGCTTATAGTATCCCTGACACCCCCCCCCCATGATGTCAGCTAACTCCTAGGCCTACACCAAGCTATTCCTGCTCTTACACTGTTGGGTGCTGACTAGCATGCAGGGGAAATCTGGAATTCAGTATAAGTCCACCCATTTGCATAGGATTGCCTGCTCATGCATAGTTACATATCCCACATTGAGCCTCTCCCCTTAGCAACCACTATTCACTGGCCACGTTGTCTTCTGCCTGCCATTGAGTATAATGGCAAAATAGTGATTTTGTTTAGAATGCTTATTTTATGTTTTTTTTCTTATTTTCTGCCCGATCCCGTTTGCGCGCCACTGCCCTACACTTAAACAGCCAAGATCGGCTTAAAGAAAAAGTTGATTTTTTTATTTTTGCAACTGTTTTCCATGCTATTGGCCTTATAGTTGGCCATTGGCATGCTTTCTACATGATATTCACCCTTTATTTGGAGCTGTCATGGCTCCGTTTTGCAGTTTACAGAAATGTACTCCGTTACTGGCGGAGTACATTTCTGCAGATCACACTAGTCCTGCACGGCCGGTTTCCAGCTTCATAGATCGCAAACTCACCTCATTTGCATGGATTTCTACTGCAAATGGGGTAATTTGCATACAGGGGCTGAGTCCGTGCAGGACTAGTGCAGGAGTGCTCGTGCACATCCCTACAGGTTATTCCTGGATCACACGGCAGACATATTGCCTGCTGGAGCTCCTGCACTAGTCCTGCATGCCATGCAGGGCTTGCAGAATCTGGGGGAAAATGTTTTAGAAGTTGATTAGTGCCATTTCAAAAGGGGAAGGGGGCACTTTTCTTATACCTGGCAGGATTCATTTGACTCCCAATCTCACACTGCAGCAAACAAAGGTGACAGTCTCAGATTGCAGAGATATAACCCAAAGTTGATCAACTGTATATTTGTCTCAAACCTCATAGGTAAAATGCCCCCCCAGTCTGTATCTCTTTCTTGCTTGGACCAGCAACTAATACCATTAAATTTCAAAGCAGCTCATGTGGAGATTTTTTTAAACAATTTGTCTTTATCCAGTTTCTTTCGGTAGTTCAAAGGATGAAATGTTTTTAGATTCTTTTACAGTCTAACAGGAATTCCAGCAGTCAGCTCAGTTGTTGCCTTCATTTCATTATGTCTTCTCCAGTTCTGTTTCTTAACCTTCCTTCCTCCCTTATATTACATGAATACATGGCTAGGAAGGAAAACTGCTTCAGACTTCTTGAATACATTGCTTTGACAGAAGTCAAGATGAATTACTACTATGAAAAAGGAGTCATCTCTAGCCTTGATAGCTTAGAGATTAAAATGTTTCATTTTGGTGTCAAATATCATTGTACCATCTGGACAGAGATTTAATGCCTTGTACTATAAATCATCTTATAATGTTTGAAGGCTTGACAATTTTAAATGCTCTGTTATGTCCATTAGTACTTTAGTTCCTTTTAAATGTTCACTGCTGCTCAACAGACATAGGTAGATGTCATTCATATTTATCACTGCTGCAGCAGCCTAAGCTATATCCATTGTACCCTGTCAAGAATATAACAGCCAGCTAACTTCCAGAACTTCAGGGCACCTTCCATGCATAAAAGCTGCCAGGCAGCTCAAGCTGAGCTGTCTAAAAGACAAGTGTGGACGCAAAGCCTTTCAGAGCTTTACTGCTGCAAAAGTGTATGCTCCTCTGAGGCTTTCGAGAATAGTTGGTTGGCTGGCTTGCTCTGTTCCTTTGCAGAGCAGATAAGTTCCCTTTGCTGAAAACCTTCCATTTTCTTATTTGTGTAGCCATTTTTCCACTTTCCCCTTCAGGGAAGTTACATTAAAGCTAGGAGTGTTGTGTTTTAATGAACTGTCATGAGATTGTATTCATAGTTTTAAGCGCTCTAGTTTTTTTTGTCAGTTTAAAAGTGGTATAAAGTAACTGAAAACATTTTGCTGAGAGAAATTTTGTTTAATTTACTTTTGTGGGGCTGGCATGGTGCTTAAAAATGCTTTTTACTGTATTTTTCTGTCAAAAACTAAGTTTTGTAGACTTGCAGTGTTGATTAGAATTTGCTGTTTGTCTTCCCTGGGAAAGATTTACCATTTTCAGCATGACAATGGAACAGACTACTGGTCCCATGGTCTGACCTTCTTCCAGACACAAAAGGAAAAGAAAAATAAGAGAATAGCCTTTGCCTCCACCACAGGTGGGTGACTTTGCTATGGTCATGCCTCCACCACAGGTGGGTGACTTTGCTATGGCCATTTGTTGCATCTCAGACCACTCATCTTTTACCCAAAATCCCTCTGGTGTAGCACTTACAGCCACTATGGACCAGGGTCAGCCATGTTCTCTGTGGCTATTGTGGTTCCCTCAGTGGACAAGGAAGATACACTCTTCTTGGTCCTGGCAGAGGGAACAGGTAAGGTTTGCCTGTTGTGTCAGAATGCTATACCTATCCCTGAGAAAGCTGCTTCTGCTGCCATTAGTAACAGGGTTGCCCCCATTTTTCTTCTCAAAAAGAAGAAGAAAACCAGGCATGTGTATACTCCTCAAATTTCTTTGGATAGGAATAGTTTACTGGGTCTGCCTCAAGGTTTCATTCAGGCTATTGACCCTTCTTGTAAAGTAGTTGCTGATAAACGAGAAGGACACCTCTTTTCCTGAGGAATTCATGATTCTGGATCTGAATAAGAAAATGCAGGAATGGCTATAGGATCATAGGATCATATGATCATATGAAGTTACTAGGCTATTAGCCATGAGGCCCTTATAAGCCTAGCCAAGAGTTTAGCTCATGTTTAGACAAGTCAGCACCCCGAGCCCCTGTCCAGCAGGGACATAGTTGCAATCCCAGGAGTGTACTTTCTGTTTCCCATCCAGTTATCCAGGTTGTGCTTTAAAAGGGAAAATGAGGTACTCTACTTGACATGGAGAGGGAGTCTATTCCACAGATGGGGGAGTCTCTGGGACACAAATCTGTCCCAGCAACAAGTCCTATTGATATCACAGACCAGGTTGAGGTCGCGCGTACGAGTTGCTCGAGTGGAGATTGACTTGCAGATATGCAGTAGTCCCATCAAGGTGGGGGTCTGAGATTGCTTTGTATGCCAGACAGAGGTTACCTCTGAGACGTCTGTATGAAACTGAGTAGAGGGACTGAGCTTTTAGCCTATCTGTGTAGGGTAGGTGTTTGAGGCCCTGGATTCTCCTGGTGAGGAACCTCTGTGGTCTATCCAGCTGCTGCATGTGCTTTGCGAGGTACATGCCAAAGGGGGGAATTGTACTCAATAATTGGCCTTATAAGGGAAGAATACAGGGATCTTATGACCTCTTTGTCCCTGGATGAGATACCCTTACTTATGAAGCATGGAGTTGATTATATGCAAATTAATCTTGAGATAACAAGATAGGATTGGATGCTGCCAAGTATTCATCAATGGTGATTGGTTAAACAGTATAGAATTTCATATATAAAAGGAAATGGAAGTCCCTAGTGTCTTATACGATCTGAGGAAGACAACAGTCAAAAGCGCTTATCGGATAGCTTCAAGGGACAGTTTTGAGCTTTTTTATTTCTCATTTTATTTTCAAGTCGAAGTTTTATTCGTATTAAAGGACTACGTTTTAATTGGAACACTTGTGGATTTCGTTAATTGGTCATCCTTGGGTGGATTTTCTGTATTTTTTCTGCCAATATTGACTGTTTTTGTGACAGACCACCTTTAGCATTTGGGAGTTATTTATTTATTTAATTACTTATGAGGTGGGCCATGTAGAAAGCTTTCCGTACATCGGAAGCAACATGGTGGTCAAAAGTAAGGTTGCTATCAACCTGGGTGCCCAAATCCCTCACTACTGATTGTGTACTTAGGACATTGTTATTAATGTGATAATATGTGGGGACATCACTCTCCCCAAAGGGGGATGATGATGCATTTTTTGGCATTCAGTTTAAGGCCATGTTTCTGGCACCAGTCATTTGTTTGGGTGAAACCCTCTTGCAGGAAGTCCAAATCACTTGGGGAATTTATGACTGCACCCAGCTTGCAGTCATCTGCAAACCTGGTCAGCCATAGCCCACTGGTTTTGGCCTGAACCTCAGAGAAGCATATCTTGAATAACAGAGGCTCCAAGACCAATCCCTTGGGTATGCCACTCATTATGGGTCTACTGCTTGAGGTGGCTTCCCCTATTTTGATTAGGTGGGTTCTATCGGTGAGCCAGTTTGCTACACATCTGGTAACATATGGATTGATACCTACTTGAGAGCGTTTATCTACTATGCCCAAGTGGGGAATAGTGTAGAAGGCTTTGGCCAGGTCAAGGTAGGTGGTGTGCACTGTCTTCCCCTCGTCCATGGCTTTGGTGACTGTCTCAAAGAAGTCAACTAGATGTAACAGACATGACCCTCCTTGACAAAGCCAAACTGTGTAGAGTCGAGTGTTTGGAGGTTGCCAATGTCCCTGTTAATGAGGTCCATGATAATCTGTTCCATGGCCTTGCAGATCAGGTTAGTTAGGCTGATAGGTTTATAATCTCCTGGATTGGTGGATGCTCCACCTTTAGGTAAAGGGATGACAGTAGCTGTCCTCCACTCGGTTGGGACAAAGATGGTACTCAGGCTTTGGTTGAATAGGGTGCCTAATGGTGTTGCAAGTTCATGCCTGAGTTCATGTAGGATGCAGACTTGGATGTTATCGGGTCTCATGGAGGCTGTATTTTTTGCTTTTGAGAGGACAGTGATGACCTGTTCTCTAGAGATAAGGAGTGGGGGCAGGTACTGGAGATGTCCTGATTTACTGATGGGGGGACAGAGGGGAGAATTTTTTTGCTGAATCTGTCAGCCAGTAGATTGGCTATATCTACAGCATTTGTGTATGTGGTGCCTTTGACCACCAGTTCTGAGCAAATCTGGGTGCTTTCTTTGAGACTGGGGACATATGTGAAGAAGGCCTTATGATTGTCTCTAGAAGATGTGGCCAGTTTAGACTCGAAGTTCGCTTTAAAGGATTTCATTAGTGCTCTTTTTTCCTTGTTCAGGCTAAGGAGAGATTGCTTCCAATTGGACACCTGCTCCTTCTTGGTCCTGGACAGCAATATTTTCCTTTTGTGTTATAGTTTATTTATTGTAGATGTCCACCAGACAGGTTTACTCTTCCTTGCGGTGGATGATTTTATTCTGTCAGGTATTCCTGATTCCATGCATCTGTATAAATGCTCATATAGTACTTTGATGTAGATTTGGACATTGGTGCCAGTTCCTACAGTGGGGGAGGGGGCTGTGAAGCTATTTATACCATCCCTCAGGAGGTTGTAATCAGCTTTGGAGAAGTTTTTTTGTTTGACTCTAGCTAAAGGGGGGTCAGGGGAGATGGTGACTTTGAAAGTGACGGCTTTATGTTCGGATCTTATCCGGGAGGATGATACCATAGGGGTACTGCAGTGGTTACTCATGTTGGTTTATACCCAAGTCCAAGATATTATCACCTCTTGTGGGGGTATCAACTAGCTGTTCCAAGGCATTTGCATTTATAAAATCGAGGAATCTCTGGGCATTTGTGTTCTGGCATGAGTAGTTTTTCCAGTCTATGATTGGGTAATTAAAGTCAGCCAGGATCAGGGTAAAAGGTTGAATCTTGATAGATTTGAAGAGGTCTAGATAGGTGGAGTGGGCATCATGAGTCAAATGTGGGGGCCTATAGCTAGCTATAATTTGAATAGGGGTCTTGTCAATAGTTAACTGCACCCGGAGTGTCTCCTTTCCGTCATACTGTTTGACCAGCCTGGAGGTGTGTGTGTCTTTAATATATATTGAAACTCCACCTCCTTTGGCTTTGCTGCCCACATTTTGGGGTCTGAATGTATGATTGGATGAGTAACCAGGTATGGCTGGGGTGCTCTCCACAGCTTTGAACCAAGTTTCTGTGACTGCATAAATGTCAGCATCTTCCAGGGTTAAGAAGGCTTGCAATGAGTGCAGTTTCATGTTTAGACTCCTAGTGTTTAACAGCATGACCTTTAATTTGCATTTGTTGATATTTTATGTCGGTTATATCAACTTCATGACTTTTCCTATAAAAAAGCACTATGGAGGAGGCAAGAGCCTTTGCCAGAAGCCTGAAGACCAAGTGATACATATGCAGGCCATTGCTAGCAAAGCATCGTGGTGTGTTGATCATATCTTCCCAGACTGTTAAGCACTGGATCCCCCTGGAATGACACCAGAAACTAAGCCAATTGTTAACATCAATCATTTTCTGTTTGTATTGAGGCATCATTCTGGGTGATGGTAGAATGCTACTTCAGGCTAGGGACATACCTGCCTGGGACACATATTCAGCGATCTCAAGGTTTTTTCCCTCACGATTTCTGAATTAGACTCAGAGAAGAGCTCAGTTTATGTTTCTCCATATGAGAGATTATCTTGCACAGAGATTATTTCTACAATATGCCAGTGTTTTAGTGGGATAACACAGAGGTTCCTCAGTCCCTCAGAAAACAGAGTTCTTACAAAAGGATTTTCCAGACCTACACTCAGATTTTCCTGCTCTGTCTGCATTAGAGGATGTGTGTAATGCCTGAAATTTTCCTGATAGTCAGTTACCTGTCCCTAAATTGGCAGATAGAATATATGAAATTCCTCAGTCTTTTACATTTTTATTCACTGTTCTCAAACCTCACCCATGCACTATGATTCTAGTTGATCCCACTGCTAAGCACCCAGTCAATTCCAGTCCTACTTTTTCTGATAAGGATGGGAAAATTATTGATATATGTATGGAAAAGTATTTACTTCTGCAACTGTGATTTTCAGAATTTTGAATTGTCAGGCTCATATGTTAAAGTCTGTTCTGACTAGTCGTGAAGTATGAGCAACGTTATCTGCAGTTAATTTGTGAGGAAAAAATCTGCTTTAAATAACTTGCTTTTTTCTGTTGCACAGATCACTACTCAGTGTTTGCAGTGTGTATGTGTGTGAGACTCTGCTGATACTTCTTCCAGGCTATGGCCACTGGTACTGTTTTGAGGAGGTTTCCATGGCTGTATTCTCAGAACCTCCAAGATGATAAAAATGAGATTCTAAATTCACCATTGGAAAGAGATTCAGTGTTTGGCACCTTCTGCAAAGGTGATCATACTGTGTGATGAAAGGGGCAAACTGGTTCAGGGAATCTTTCAGATTTCAGACACTTTTAAAAAGTTTTTTGTTTAAATAATTTGTTTAACTGTTGTAGGCTACACAGTGCACACTAAAGTGTGATAGCCTTTTCTGATTGTTTGTAGTCGTTTAAATCTGTTTTAAGTGTATTTTTTTACTGTTTTTGCCTTATCTTTAAAAAAAAAAAAAGATATTCTTTGTTCCCAGCCTTTCTAAGCTAGTATAGTCCAGTTTTCAGGCTAGTGCTGAATTCAGGGCTGTGATACTAGCTTCTGCGTTGCCCATACCTTACTTGGATAGAAGGAAGTTTCTCTGTTCACCTGTGAGAGAGGGAAGTTTTGAGCAACCTATCTGTCCCTGGAGGAGTGGTTCCAGCCCAGAAGTTAGTAGTTTCTTGGCCATTTTGGGCTAATTTCTATCTATTTCATTTCCCTACTATAAAAACCATGTTTGCATGGTTTTGCTCACCGGGCAGTGCCGGTTAGCTACGGTTAAATTATTCCCAGCTCTACTAAGTCTCCTCTTCAGTTTTTCCCTTGAAACTAGTTTAACTCTCAACCTAAGCACTCAAAAAGCATCTTACAGCCCAGCACTTGCTCAGACCTAATAGCAAGCACTAATATACCCTGACACTGATTGCCCAGCAGGGTAAGGCTCTTTATTCACCCATCACCAACCAAGCGACTAAGCATCTCACCCTGCTATTCAGGCATGACCAAAGGGCAACTTCAGGTGCACTCTCCAGTCCAGCTGGTGAATCTGGGTATCCTGAGGCAATGTTACAACTGCCTCATGTACACAGACAACCCTCTCCTCCTACCACAAAACACTAACATATGCGAGAGATGCAATTATACAGCCAAACTGGAAGCTAAGCTGTCTCCACCCAAGACTGGAACAGACAGTCAAGAGGAGAAGGTTAGCACTTGCACCACACCTCCAGCTGCACACAGACCTACTAAAACAGCACTGGCAAAAAAAACACATAAATACACAAAATCATACTCAGAGGCTCTAAATAAAAACATGCAAAAGCATCAGAGACCTCCAAAGCAGACACCCAAATAACCTGCACTTCCCATCACAAACCAGACAACACATAAAACACAAAATCAGTGTGCTGCACAATCACAGCCCTTAAGGCAAAATAACATACCTAACACACTAGTAATAAGTGGTTCTATAGTCAGGCACACTGACGCCCCATTCACTAGGCTGGACAAGCAGAAGGTTACTGTTAGCTGCCTGTCAGGAACCAGAATCTGCCACATAACACAAGCACTCAGGTCACTCCAGAACAAGTACAAATATGACTCTGTCATTGTTCATGCTGGTGTGAATGACCTGAGATGTACCTCACTGGACTACATGAAAAGAGACATGGAAGAGCTCTCTGATCATGCATCCCAGGCTGGTATGACCCTAACCCTGAGTGGCATCCTGCCCTCACCAAGAATGATACTTCAGTATAAAGAAAAAAATGATCAAATTCAACAATTGGCTAAGCTTCTGGTGTCATTCATAGGGGATCCAGTGTCTGTCAGCCTGGGACGACATGCTCGACAAGCCGCATTGCTTCGCAAGAGACGGCTTGCACCTGTCACCCCTAGACTTTTGAATACTAGCCAAGGCTCTTGCTGCCCCCGTAGTGCCTTTTTTAGGCAAGGCTCAAAAGTCAAACCCACCTCCATAAACTGCACAAATAAAAAACTGAGGGTTATGCTACTCAACGCCAGGAGTTTAAATCTCAAAATGCACGCGCTCGAAGCACTCCTCAGTATGGAAAATGTCGACATCTGTGCAGTAACTGAAACCTGGTTCAAGACTCCAGAGAGCACCCCAGCACTACTGGGCTACAACTCATATCACACATTTCAGCCACAGAACACGGACCGAAACACAAAGGGAGGGGGTGTATCCATATTCATCAAGGATACCTACACCTCCAGGTTAGTGGCACAGCATGATACCTCTGAGATCATCCATGTGCAACCAACATCAAGCAAATTTGCAATGTAAATTGTGGCCTGCTACAGATCACCCTTCATGACCCAGGACCACCAGTCCACCTTTCTGGAAACACTGGAAAACATGAAGGTCCTACTGGACACCCTGATATTGGACAATTTCAATTACCCTACCATTCACTGAGAAAACAACTCAAGTACAAATTCCCAGGCCCAGCGCTTCCTGGAATTCATCAACTCAAATGCACTGGATCAGCTGGTAAGCTCCCCTACCAGAGGTGAAAACATATTGGACCTGGTCATCACCAACATGGGCGACAGTTGTTCCACACCAGAGGTCAACCCATCACTGGTTAGATCAGACCATAAACTAATCACTCTGGATGTCCGCACCCCACCACCACCCCCAACTAAGGAAACCACACTAAAAAACATTTCTAAAGCAAGCTTCACCTTACTTAAGACAGAGGTGGCAGGTTTCACAGCCCCCACGCTAAAGGATAACGCTGCCCAAGATGCAGAAACCTTGACAAATGCACTCTATGAGCACCTACAAGGATGCATGGATCATGCCATCCCTAGCAAAACCAAGACTCACTCCTCTATGAGAAGGAAACCAGTTTGATGGACCCCTGCAATAAACAGGTTATACAATAGAAGGAGGAAACTAGTTCAGAAAAAAAGCAAATCCCAAGAAGGAAAGACATCCCTGATCAGTATCAGTAAGAAACTAAGGTCCCTCATGAAATCATCCAAGGCTAACATCAGAAGAAAAATAGCCAAGGATTCAAAAGATAACCACAAAGCCTTCTTTAGCTATGTTAAGAATCTAAGTGGCAACTCACAGATATGCACTGAACTAGTGCAAAATAGCACAAAATATACTGAACCTACTGATATTGCCAACATCCTGGCAGATAGATTCAATGCAAACTTCACCCCCCCTCACCTCCAAAAGGGCCCACAACAATACCAGAAAAGTGTAGTGTCCCAAAATTTACAGACGTACAGGTGAAAACAGCCCTTTCAAAAGCCAAAAACACAGTGTCAATGGGACCAGATGGTGTCTCAGGCTGCTTCTTGCATGAACTACAGAACAAACTAACCTCGCACTAAACACGCTGTTCAACCTCAGCCTCTCCATAGGCTACATGCCCATAGAATGGTGCACAGCAACGGTTATTCCTCTCCACAAAGGAGGGGCCACTACTAACCCTGGTAACTATCACCCCATAAGTCTAACTAGCCTGGTCTGCAAGACTATGGAGCGCATCATCATGGAACTCATTAACAAAGACATTGGGAACCTCCAAATACTTGACCCGACCCAGTTCGGCTTTGTTAAGGGCAGATCATGTCTACTAAACCTAGTTGACTTCTTCGAGACAATCACCAAGGCCATAGATGAGGAAAAGGTGGTTCACACAGCCTACCTTAACCTCGCCAGGGCTTTTGACACCATTCCCCACTCGGGTATTACAGAAAAACTCACCAGCCTGAACATAAACCCCTATGTCATGAGATGGGCTGCCAACTGGCTTACAGACAGAACTCACACGGTAAGAATAGTGGGCTCCAGGTCCGACTCTAAACCAGTTACAAGTGGCATCCCACAAGGCTCGGTCCTGGGAACCCTACTGTTTAGCACATACTTCTCAGAATTACAGGCAAACACAGGAGGACTATGGCTAACCAACTTCACAGATGACTGCAAACTGGGAGCATAATTGACTCTCCGACTGACACGGACATCCTCCAAAAGGGTCTTACTGAGACGGACACCTGGTGTCAAAGTCATGGCCTCAAGCTAAATGCCAAAAAATGCATAGTCATCCCATTTAGGAAAAACAAAACACCCACAAATTATCACACAGGTGGCAGCCCCCTTAATACAGAAGAGGTAATAAGAGATCTGGGGACCCAGGTAGATAGCAATCTCTCCTTTGACAATCATATTGCCAAAGTAGTTAGGAAATCCTTCTATGTGGCCCATCTAATTACTAAAGAGTTTGCATCTAGAAATAAAGAGGTTATAGTGCCCCTCTACTCATTACTCATTAGACCCATCATAGAGTACAATGCCCCATTTGGGATGTACCTCACAAGACACTTCCAACAGCTGGAAAGACCACAAAAGTACCTCACCAAGAGGATTACTGGCCTCAAACATATGTCCTATGCAGCCTGACTGAAAAAACTCCGGCTGTACTCAGTGACATAGCGCTTACTCAGAGGTGATCTCTGCCTGACTTACAAACCATGTCCAACTCAGAATTGATGGACATGCTCCACCTAAAGAAATCCAAGTCACTGCGAGCCATGCGCTCTAGTGAGCTAAACCTCACCACAACAATAAATAGAACATGCTGGATGGATAGATTCCTGTCATAGAGACTCCCTATGCTTTGGAACAAAATTCCAAATTACATCAGGCAGAGCCCCTCACTAACACTCTTCAAGAGAAACCTTGACGAATGGATGGGTAACAGAAAATACAACCCTGGGATCACTTCATTGGCTCTTCTTGACAGAGGATCATTTAATTAATCAAAGGGGCGGTGAAAGCCAAAACACTCTGGCTAGGCTTATAAATGCCCTCGGGCAGAAAGCCTAGTACCTACCTATAAACCTATGAACCTATTTTTCAGCCCCACTTTTCCATATTTTTCAAGGGATTTTCTATCTCCTTATCCAATATTTGGCAAAACGCATTGCAAACAGTCTCAACTAATTACAGATAAACAGATATTTAAGAAATGGCAAGGGGATTCCAAAAAAGACATGTCAAACCTCCCCATAACCAAGGACAGTCCAACAAGTCTGAACGACTATTCAAGAGATTTTGTGACCACCTACCACCATGGCACCTTTTTTCTTCCACAAAGTCTGAATCTCCACTTTTTATTTGGCAACAAATAGTTTCAGAAAGAAAATGCTTGGAGACCAGTTCTGGATCTTTCTTAAACCTATTTGTGATAGTGCCCAAAAATCAAACTTTTGTCACTCCACAGCCTTTTATCTCTTCTTCCTCTTTCATGTTGCCTGGTAACAACAGACTTAAAAGATGCTTATCACATCCCTATTCATCCAGACTTCAAGCGTTTAAGGTTGTGTGTGTCTGGATCACATAATCAGTTCCTTGCCTTACCCTTTGGACTATTCACTGTATCATAAGTGTTCACAAAGAGACTAGCTCAAGTTATAGTTCATTGCAGGCTACAGAGTATCCACATTTTTTCTAGATTTAGATGACTTGTCTGTTTTTGTATAGTCTTTTTCAAAGTGCCATGAATCTGTCTCTCTTGGGTGAAAGAAATCTCTCACACAAGCTAGGGTTCTAAGAGAACATTCAAAAGTCTGACTCCTTCACACAGGATTGTGTTCCTAGGATTTCAACAAGATACCTCATTTCAAAGATCTTTTCTTCCACAGGAAAAAAATATATATATATCTAGATCTATTTCTAAGATTTTCCACTCAGACTTCAGTCACTGTGAGGGAATACCTCATAATTTTGGATCTCACAACATTTATGATTCTCATGATAACCCTGGCAAGACTCCACATGAAAGATACAGTGGTATTTGAAATCTCTTTAGTTCCTGCATCAAAATCTTCTATATTTTTAAATCCCAGTTCTGGGGTTTATCAGAAGCGAAATCATTTGGTGGAGACAAAAGATATCCTTAAATCCAGGTCTCCCTTCTCCATCCCTGCTCCAAAAAATTCAGTCACCACAGATGCCACTGACTTTCCTTGAAGAACAGTTTCAGGAGGGATAAAAGTACAGTGGGTGTGTGAAACCAAGAACACATACAAACAAAAATATCCAGGCAATGCTTTTCCTGATCAAGGCACTTGACTCTCTGAACCATCTTTTGTCCTTGGGACCTCTTCAAGTGATTACAGATAATTTCACAGTCATGTGCCATATCAACAAGCAAGGGGGAGCTACCACCATCGTACCACCTATGCAGACTAGTCATTTTAGCTTGGGATACAGCTTCACAGCACAATGTCACTCTAAAGGCATTCTACATTTTGTCAGAGCAAAATTAGGTGGCAGAAAAGCTGAGTAGGAACAAGGCAGACCCTCACAAATGGAAAATAGATCAGAGGGTCTTTTAAGAATTGATACTTCTGTGTGGAGTTCCTCAAGTAGACCTCTTTGCCTCATCTCTGATCAATCAACTGGCTAGATTCTGTTCCAGGACTCCATGTAAGAAGGCCTGGAAGACAGATGGTTCTTTTCCTTGGACATAAATGTTTCTTGTATAGTTTTCCACCTTTTTCACTAATATCCAGGATACTTCTGAAGATTCAGAAGGACTCTCCCAAGATCATTGTGTTGACTCCCTTCAGACCCAGCCAACCATGGGCACAAGCTTCCTCACACAATGGACGAACAGGGGGTGCTAAATACATTCCATCAATCAACTTCAGTTGACTTCCTGGATGACAGAGTCTAAATTCCTTTTAGACACTTGTTTACTGAGGCTGTATGGCAGATACTAATGGAGGCAAGAAAGCCTGCTACTAGAAACTCATACATTAGCAGATGGAAAAGGTTTTATTAGTTAGTTCCAACATACCCTTAACCCAATGCAACACGAAGAATCAATCCTCTTCCATCAGTACAACTATATATGAATGCTCTCCCTGCACCATCTCCATCAGTTTGTGGGAGAATCAGAAATATGCCCTGTGCAATTTTCAAGCACTCGTTGGGTTCAATTATTAATTATGCATCCACAGTATGGCTGTTACTATCTATGAAAGATGCAGGCAGTAAAGCAGCAGTGCATCAATTAAGGCAATTGTTACAGACAGCTCCCGTTTTGCTGTCTGCTGTCATGCATGCTTTCAAGTCCCAACCTTTTCTGGCTATTTGCTAAGCAAATGTGAAATCTCCCTATTGAGGTATACTGTACCGCTGCATTAAGCAATGCATTTTAGGGACCGACTGCCATAAATAATATTTTGAAGTATACATTATGTTCACTCTTCTAGGTACCACTGATGGTCTGTTTTTTTGCATTTCTTCCTCATTTCCACCTGTTTTACTTGTCCCATCACAATGTTGTTTGTCAAAATCATACCATCCCTTGGTTTCAGTTTTTTTCAAGGCCACTTTAAGAATCTGCCATTATTCAAACGTCTTCATAAGATCCATTTCATTGCTGCTAGACATTATGCTTTCTGCCAGTGTAGCTTAATGATGCAGGTACAGGCCTCAGAAGTTTACAGCATTTTCAGATACAGCCTAAACAGTTGTCTGCAACAGAAGGATTAGCTTAGTTTCTCTTGGATCTATTGCCCTAGGGCTATGTAGCCCCACATTTGATAACATTTTCCACTGCCTTTACACACTAAGCAAGAAGATACATTATGGGTAATTACCCACAATTTTTTCCTCCTTCTGTGTCATGTGTTAAGATACCATGTGACTGAAGGTTTCTATTGCCATCCTCCCCAAAAATGCACAAACTAGCAATTTTTTTGCATCAAATCTCAGCTGCCCATACATCTGTATACAGTGTCTGGTACCACTGGTATTACCGAGGATTACACCTTTCCATCCATGACTAATGCACCATTTTTGTATATGCCATTCCAGATCTTCAAATCCAGTATGATTTATGATTAAAACATACTAATTTCACCACAAGATGGACTAAAATTTCAGGGAAATTAATATTGGTATGAGAGATGTTTCCCACTGCTTAGTGGAAAATGCCTGTGATAAATCAAAAGCTGCATTTGCATGAACAACAACTACAAAGTACAATTTCAAAAAAGTGTTGTGACCTTTCATAAGTTAATAAAAGAAAATCACATTTCTGTTGTGCTACTTCACAATTAGTTCCCATTTATCTTGCTTTGGAGAAGGGTTATACCTCGCACTCATAGGTTCATCTGTCAGTGCCATTGTCATTGCATAGTAGCCAACAACTTGACCTCCATTTTACATACCATGAAACTAGATGCATATCAATGCATTCTTCCAATTTCTTCATGAGCGCAGAGAGTTGAATCCAAAAGTGTGGGCTGCTGAACAATCAAATCATCCTTGCTACTAAGATTGCATTAGATATTTTACGAATAATTATGTTTGGATATATGTAGGTCTTCTCTATTAAATGCCCTAGGTAAAAAAGTTTGGGAAGTGGAGTCCTTCATGGCCCAGAATGTAGGGCACAATTCTAGAAAATTATTTCCTTACAAGCATATTTATAGATTTTAAGTGCTTATCTGGGTTATAGGACAGTGAGATCTTTATTTAATATATAATATATATATATATATATATATATATATATATATATATATATATATATATGTATATACACACACATACATACATGTAGTTGTATTTTAATGAGGGTCCACTTAATTTGTTTCTTAGTTACTTATCAAAGAAATCACTCGTCATTTGATCATGTTTCTTAAAGCTCACTGACTGGACCTATTTTTTTCACTACACTTAGATAACTTACTTTTTGTTTGTCAAAAATGCACACTATATGCAAACAAATCATATGTTTTTAGGGCTACAAGAAAGGATGTACCTCTACAAAAATCATTCTAATTTTGTTTTGCATGGGAATACTTGTGAATAGCAGAGCACCTAACTAGATCCTACACACTTTCCAAACTCCACATAAAGTATCTGTTAAATAAAATAAAATTTCAATACACAGGAGGTTCAGGTTAAAAAGTTTACTAGTGTACACCAGGAGGCAAAAAACGTACAAGTACAGAATTTTGTCTGACATGAAACAGGAAGCACACAATTTTATATAGGTTTAACATTTAAGCTATGCCCACCTTACTGACGTGATATGTCACAGGGCATCTACATCACTTTAGCTTACAGTCCTCTATTCATAAAACTGTTGACACTGTATATTTAAAAAAAACTTTTCCTCTAGATACAATATGGCCTTGCTATCCAGCTGGTCAGACATAATGTCATTCTGTAAAGTTACTACTTCAAGGTTTCATATCAGTTTGAATACAATAGCAGCTTCAGTCTTTTAATACACGTCTTTGTTCTCTGTTACACTTTCTCACACAGCTGCGTGCTATCTCAGTAACACATATACAAGGCCAAATCATTCCAACAGGAAAGAGCAGAAGATTTCTTTATTTCACACATTTAATTTCCTGACCCAGCAGATAATCACTTGTGAAAAGCATAAACATTAAAACTTGCTAAGCTAGCATTCTGCCAGGGTCAAGGATCAGCTTTGCTTCAAGCCACACTGCAGTTTTAAAACTACTTACATTTATACATGAATTAATCTGTACTGTTATATGATTAATAGAATAAAATGCATTATATACTACTTTGCTTTTAAACTAGCATTTCTCATATATTCAAATACACATTTTTCCAACATTTTCCCCTCTATTAATACTTTTTATTCTATTTTGAAATATGCATAGTGTCATTTCATCTCCTAGCCTTTTCCACTTAGGATTTTCAGCTAGGTGAGTCATTCAATCTATACTTCAGAAAAAATGTCATCTGAGATCAATCTTTCAATCTCAATATCTTGGTACAAAGTTTCAGTAACAGATACATCAATAAAATCTTTGATTAATCTTTTCATGCAGGGAATTCCACAGCAAACACATGCTCCTATTAGGAGTATACCCACACAAATGGCAATCAGAATATTCATTCGGATGGAACCCCACTCCCCCAAACAGATTCTGGAAAAAGTCCGTCAGTGGGTTTGGGTCTGGTTCGGTCATGGCTGATACTTGCTGAATTACCTCTAGGTGGTTATTGATCTCATGACGATTGTCAGGAATATAAGCACAGCATTCTTTTTTGATAAGCGCGCACTTACCACCTCTCGCTGCTAGGGTGAAGTCAAGAGCCATTCGATTTTGTAGCACAACAGTTCTCATTGCATTCAGTTCATCAGTCACCAGTTTTAGGGCAGAAAAAGTTGCATTACTCATTACTTCGGGAAGTTTCAACAACTTCCTCAGCTCCCAGATCGATTTGACTGCTCCATAGGCTGGGAATATTCCTGCCCAGGATATAACACTGTCACTCAAGTCCATATGAGTCAATTCGCTTTTGTCTTTTACTGAATTGTGGTCTTTCCAGCCAGCTTTGATCTTTCCAACTGGATTCACAGGTTTTTCAACTGGACCTTCGGGTTTTCGGGCTGCCTCTCTCACGTTTTGTATCTTACCCAAAGATAATTCTGCAGTATGTCTTATTGCCGGAACCAAATAACCCAAAAAACAACTGCCGGACCAATTCTCAGGTAACCATTTATATGCCTTTTTCCCACAAATAAAATAACAGTTTTCTACTTTAGTACTAATATGCATCAGCCCTGCATGAAACATTTTCTGATCTATAACTGACAATTGTTTAAACAAAACTGGATTTTTGCGAATGTCATTCATAGTTGTTTTCAATGAGTTCAAATACGAGTCATAATTAGTATTGCAAAAAGTATTGCCATTACCATTCTTAATATAACATCGGTAAGATATGGTTATATTACAATTGCTCCAGCCCACTTGGAGGGTGTCATTTTTATAGAAACATACAACTCCTTTTTGTGTGACAGGTAAAAATAAAGCTATTTTGTCCTGTGATCTCACAGTTCCTGTATCGAAAATTCTCCCAAGTCTCATTTATCCCCAAAGGGACAGCGGACATTACCAGTCCTCCATATGCTGTTGGTATGGCTGTACAAACCCAGCAATTTGAAATGTTCATAGTCTTTGCATATACACGTTTCATGGCTAGGTATGTGTTAAAATTTGGATGCCAGTCTACAGACGTTTCATCACGCCTTCCCACTTTCACTTGTGTGGTTGTGTGTAGGATAAACTACAACAAGAGGAAAATTGTCACAATTACAGTCAATAAATGTACACTCAACAAAATGATTATGCAACATCTCTGGGGTTGATCTAAATTTCTATTCGCTTTGTTTTTGGCCATCTCGGTCTGGTTGTCTATCAGTCACAAAGTTTTTATCAAGTTGAAAGTTCTTTACCGGTTTACAATGCATCAAATGAACCCAGGACGTCCTCTCGGCCACTCTGACTGCAGTAGACGTTGCCAACAGAACCTGGTATGGTCCCTCCCACTTTGGACTCGCCCAATTCTTCCTTTTTGTCACTTTCAGCCAAACCCACGATCCTGGGGCCAAGACTGCTTCCACCGATCTGGTCTGTTCCTTATCTGAAAAAGAGTTAAACTGCAAAACAGATTTATTTGTTAACAGTTTCCTCATATAACTAGCTAATGAACTGTCAGCCTCTTGCTCTGCAGGCATGAGAGCTTTCCACTGAGGCACATAATATGCTCTCCCAAAAACCATTTCAAAGGGAGTCAAACCCTTTACATTTGGAACCGCTCTCATACTCAGCAGTGCTAAAGGCAGACAGTATATCCAATTCTTTTGGGTCTCCTCTACTAGCTTCCTAAGTTTGCTTTTTAGGGTACCATTGTACCTTTCCACCAGTCCTGCTGACTGTGGGTGGTAGGCACAATGGTTCTTTAAGGAGATACCAAAAAATCTACCAAGTTGGTGGATTGTCTGGTTTACAAAATGTGTGCCATTGTCACTATAAATCATTTCTGGAATGCCATATCTAGAGATTACTTCTTTTATCAGGGCTTTCGCCACTGTTGCTGCATCCGGGTTTTTGGTTGGAAAAGCTTCTACCCATTTAGAAAACATGTCTACAATAACTAAACAAAACTTTTTCCCTTCACATTTATTCATTTCTATGAAATCCATACAAATAGTATGGAACGGGTATGGTGGTATAGGAAAACTTCCTTGCTTGGTTTTAAATGCTCCTTGTGCATGGTGCTTGTTACAAGTATGACAAGCTACACAAAATTTTTTTGTGTAGTTTGTGTATCCGTATGTTTGGAGTATTCGGTTTACTAACTGTACCATCCCCCCTGTTGAGACATGGCACTGCCCATGGCACAACAAAGCTGCATATCTAAATAAATTAGACGGCAATATTGTTTTTCTTTCTTTGGAAACGTACAGTCCATTCTCAAGAATTGCACCTTGTTTTACCCATTTTTGTTTCACTGCTTTCATAGTAAGCGTCTGCATTGTTTTTAACATGTCTAAATCTAAAATCTCAGAGGGTTGTAATTCCTCATTTGAAAGTAAAGTTTCTGAGTCTGAGGCTGCTTGCTTTGCAGCTGCATCAGCTCGTGCATTGCCTTTTGAAATCTTATCCTGCTGTTTTGTATGAGCTACACATTTACAAATAGCTACTTTGGTAGGTAACTGAATAGATTCTAATAACTCCAAAATAAATTGCACATGATTAATAGGTTTTCCACTGGATGTTATCATTCCTCTATTTTTCCATTGTTGTGCAAATACATGTACTGTAGAAAAAGCATACTGACTGTCGGTATATATGTTCACACACTTGTTTTTTGCTAAATTACATGCCCTCGTCAAAGCTATCAATTCTGCTGCTTGTGCAGGTAAGTTGTGTGGTAAGGATTGAGCTTCTAAAATTTCAGTGTCTGCAACTACTGCATACCCTACCAGATTCTTCCCTGTAGGACCCCTTCTGCATGAGCCGTCCATGCAATATGTCACCTCGGCATTATCCAAGGGCATATCTGTGAGATCTTGTCTAGGTAAAGCTAACTGTTCAATTTCCTGCAGGCAGCTGTGTGGTGTGCCATCCACAGGAGTTGGGAGTAGTGTTGATGGATTTAATGTCGTACATCGTTCAATTGTCATATGAGGTTGGCTCAGCAGTATAGTCATACATGAAAGATGTCTAGCAGGGGAAAGGTATGCCACTTTTTCTTGCAGTAAAATTATTGCAACTGCATGAGGCACTCTCAATGTGAGAGGGTGGAATAACACCACTAAGGCTGAAGCCTGCACTGCCATTGCAGCTGCAACCACTGCTTGTACACAGTGAGGCAAAGATCGTGCCACTGGGTCTAACTGTGATGAATAATAGGCTATGGGGCGTTGCTTATCCCCATGTTGTTGCATCAATACTGACGTCATATATCCTTGCTTACAATCAACGGTCTGAAAAAAACGTTTGTGATAATTTGGAAGTCCTAAAACTAATGAAGAAGCTATCAACTGCTTCAACCTGCAGAAAGCTGTTTCTGCTTCGGGTGTCCATTGTAAGATATCTTGTGCTGCCATTGGTGTCTTATATATCAAGTCAGTCAGTGGAGCAGATTCCAAAGCATAATTTGGTATCCAACTCTAACAAAAATTAGTTGTACCCAAGAAAGACATCATTTCTTTCTTGGTTGTTGGTTTGGGTGCTTGCAAAATTGCTGTTTTTCTTTCCTCATCTAGTATTCTACCTTCATTGGATATTACATATCCCAAGTATCTAACTTGTTTTCTCCAAAGTTGTAATTTGCTTTTGTTTACTTTGTGTCCTTGTGTTGCTAAAAATTTAAATAATGCTACAGTATCCTCCCTGCACTGTTGCTGGGTAGGGGCTGCTAGCAAGATGTCATCTACATAAAGTAGAATTTGACTACCTCCCGGTGGGGTAAACCCTGCCAGGTTGCTAGCCATTTCTTGTGCAAATATTGTTGGACTCTCACAATATCCCTGTGGTAGTCGAGTATATGTATACCTTTTACCCTGAAATGTAAATGCAAACCAATATTGACTATCAGGATGTATAGGTATTGAAAAGAAAGCATTGCTAATATCTACCACAGAGAAATATTTCTGTTGCGGTTCTAAATCGTTTAACAAGGAATGTGGGTCTGGCACAGTAGGTGCTCTAGGTATTACTGCATTATTTACAGCTTGTAAATCTTGTACCATCCGCCATTCCCCGTTTGCTTTTTTAACAGGAAATAGGGGTGTATTACATGGTGAATCAGGAGATTCTACCAGTACTCCCTCTTTGAGTAATGCTGCTATTATAGGCTTAATTCCTATTTCTGCATCCTTTCTCAAAGGGTATTGTCTTTTCTGTGGTCTAAAAGCTGACTTTGGGGTAATTGTAACTGGTCCTGCTGTTCTAATAAGTCCTACATCTGACTTGCCTGTTGACAAAAGAGTTGTTGGAATCTCACATAAAGCCTTTTCTTCTTCTTCTAATAAGAACGCTAATCAGCTGTCCTCGCTAGATTGCAAGTGTACAGCTGGATGTGTCTGTGTCAACCAATTCAGTTTTTGTTTTTGTATCCCTTGTTCTGATAGTTCTAAATCAGTTTGTTTCTCCCATCTTGTTACTTTTTCTCCTAAGTCTGCCCATTTGACACTTTTGTTCTTTGTCAAGCTGACATGTGGTAACCGATTTGATCTATACAATGCAAGGAATTCTTGAGGTAACGAACAGCTAACTACACTGTTCCCCTCAGTATCCCAGTACAAAGTACGCAAAACCAATCTAGTTGCACGATTTCTAAACAATTCTTGCTCATACTCTCTATCAGGTCCTGATGTAGTACAGTAGTATAGAGTACAGTGCAACAAATGCTGTCGATCAGTGTCAGGGGAGGGGGCTTTACTGATGGCTACGTTCATCAGTTCCTCGGTTACTGCCCCTGGACCAGTCGTGACTAGGTCCTGGCTGTACCAGTAAAAAGTTTCACCCTCCGTTCGCACTACAAAGGTATCCATTTGTATCTGTGCCTCCATACCTTGTACAGTTGGAACTACTGCTATGCCAAATATCTGCATAAGGTCCCTGCCCAATAGGTTTACTGGACACTTTGCAGAAACAACAATTTTACTTCTCTGGGTCATACCTGAAACAGGGTCAGTTATTGCTATATCATGGGAAAGTGGTTCCCTGTATAGCTGTCCATTTGCGGCTTTTACTAGTATATAATCAGGTGATTCTGAATGTTCTGGTAACTTGGAGGGGTGTATCAAAGTCCGTGACGCTCCTGAGTCACGCAGGAATTTGACTTCCCTTCCCTCCACCAGAAGTGTAACTTCCGGTTTCATATCTGCTAAGTAGAGCTCTAGGCTCAATAATGCTAAGTCCAAAATTTCACTTTCTTCATCCTCCATATATACTTGCACTTCCTCTACTCCTTCTATCACATTTACATTCGTTTTCTGTTTAGTAACTTTTCTTGATGATTTCTGACTTTCACATGATGTATCTTCACTATCATATAGTCAGTCCTCATCTCCCTTATCTTCTGTAATTACCATTTTGTTTTGCCTACAATCCCTTGCTAGATGTCCCTTTTTTCCGCACTTGAAGCATTCACCTCTCTTTTTCCTCTCTTCAAAATCTTTTGATCGTTTGCCAGACTGTTTGTTTCCCTGGGCATTCTTCTTGCCCTTTTTACCTGACTGTAATACAAATGCTTCAGCTCCGTCTTCAGCAGTGAAGACTTGCGCCTTCTTTTTCTTTTTACTATTAAAATGTCTTTCAGCATGTCTAGCGTATTTGAGTAAGGCTTGTAGCCTTCCTGTTCGATGGTCTATCATATGCTTCGTAATGAAGCTACTAATATGGGCAATGCAACCTTTCAAAAATGCATTTTTTAATTGTTGTTCATACGGGGAATCATTCGTTTGGTTCTCAGGAACCGACATACCGCTATGATCATTAAAACATTCTAATAATCTAGCATAGTACCCATCTATTGTCTCATTTTCCTGTTGTATGCATTGATTAATGCAAGTCCAGTCTGCTCTAGGTTTCCATTTCTCAGATATTCGGTCTGTCAGACCTTTCACTCTGTTGTCTAACTCCGCGTCACTATGTGGGAGTGGTCTAAGCTCTGCATTACGAGGATTCCAGGTGCCACAAATCATGTGCCAGTCTGGACCTATAATTTGTCTTACTACTTTTTCTACTTCTTCCCCATTCAAGTGGTAACTCAATCTCATGCCTTGTAAATCTTCTAAAAATTTCGTAAAATTAACTTTCGGATGGGGGATTCCCTCAGTAGCCTTCCGGATATCTTCCGGTGTCCATGGTCTATATACTAAGAGTGTTAGGTCCTGCCCTTCCTGTCCTGCCTGAGGATTTGGAACTTCTATAAGTGGGCATATTTCTTCCTCACTCTCATCCTGTAGATTTCTCTCTATTTGGTATGATTCTGTGTCCCTATGTGTTTTACGTGTTCGGGACCTAGTTTCAATAGGATCTCTAACAAATGGTTGTGGTCTTGCTGAAACTTCAGGATAACGCGGAGGCAGACCAGCCTGTCCACTCGTTTCATATGCTGAAAAGGGTAAGGGAGGGGGCAAGGGAGGAGTAGCTGTCGCTATTACCAAGTTATTATCCTCTTTGTCTAGAAATAATGTTTTTGAATTTTTAAGCTTCTGTTCTCTACGATTGGCTTCCTCAATCCACCTGTGTGCTTGAGGTATGCCTAATTGGTGTTGCTTTTTTGCCTGACCTCCCGCATCAGATTTAAGCTGTTTAAGGAGTTTAACTAGTGAAGTTTTATCTAGTTTACCATCAAATTCATATTTATTAACCCATTTCGTATAATACCTAACGTTATCAGAACATTGTAATTGCATGTATTTTGCGTCTTCGGTTAGGGGCGGATCCCACAATGTTTTAGTGCACTGATTACCCATGTCAAAGAAAATGTTACGTAACCCTTTTTTATCACATGATATCAAGTTCTCAGTTCCTGTTCACAGTTTATCTAGAATAACTGCCTACCTTATTCTGTTACCCTGATCTATGACCAAATATACAGTGCTTCCTTTTGTCCTTGATCTGAAAAACAAATCTTGACAACAATATACCGTAACCTAGTTCCTGATCTAAAACAGAAAAAAGGCAAATTCTTCCTACCTGAGCCTCCGGTATTGAGAAAGTCCAAGTTCCACTTTTCGGCCACAGATCAGAAAGTGGCCAACCTCTTTACACGACAATTCAGTCGGAGGTCTTTTCACTCAAGAAGAACCATTTTGGTAACTTCTCCTGCGCAGTATTCGATCACTGATACGCTCTGATCTGCAGCTTACCAAGGGAATTCCAGTCCGAAGGACCAAACTGTTAAATAAAATAAAATTTCAATACACAGGAGGTTCAGGTTAAAAAGTTTACTAGTGTACACCAGGAGGCAAAAAACATACAAGTACAGAATTTTGTCTGACATGAAACAGGAAGCACACAATTTTATATAGGTTTAACATTTAAGCTATGCCCACCTTACTGATGTGATATGTCAAAGGGCATCTACATCACTTTAGCTTACAGTCCAATATTCATAAAACTGTTGACGCTGTATATTTAAAAAAAAACTTTTCCTCTAGATACAATACGGCCTTGCTATCCAGCTGGTCGATTTCATTATTTCACACATTTAATTTCCTGACCCAGCAGATAATCACTTGTGAAAAGCATAAACATTTAAACTTGCTAAGCTAGCATTCTGCCAGGGTCAAGGATCAGCTTTGCTTCAAGCCACACTGCAGTTTCAAAACTACTTACATTTATACATGAATTAATCTGCACTGTTATATGATTAATAGAATAAAATGCATTATATACTACTTTGCTTTTAAACTAGCATTTCTCATATATTCAAATACACATTTTTCCAACAGTATCACAGATACTTTACAGAAAAAGTGAGGACAAGGCAAGGTTACTAGTTATCTTACTCTGGAAACAAAGGCTAAAATGAGGGTTCCAATTCTAAATCTGAAGTATGGTCTTCCAGTCATTACTTTAAATTCTCTACAAAGCAAAAATGTTCTTAAGAGTCACTTTACAAAAATGTCTGTTCATCTTTGTCTAGAGCTACACAGCAATCTGTTGCTCATTACAGAAACAAGGATCCATAATCTTATTAACTACCTTTTATAAGATTTTTAAACTGTGGAATTTCCATCTCTAACCAATAAACTTTCTGTCTCCTCTACCATTTACTGCAAGGTTTGCCTAGCGAAGGTTTGCCGATGTCACTAAGGCCAGCATTCATGTTGTAAGCAGGAGAGAGAGCACTCCAAATTACCAGATGGCATTACCTATTAAAACAAAGCCAGTTTCACAGAGTTTGTATCTTAATTTACTGAACACATAGGTTCATAGGTTCATAGGTAGGTACTAGGCTATTGGCCCTAGGGTCCATACAAGCCTAGCCAAAAAATGTACCCTGGCTTTTGCCACCCAAGAAAATTATTTTCCTGTGCCCCTGTTGAGCAGAGCCACAGAAGTGATCCCCGGGGTGAATTTCCCATTTCCCATCCAATCATCAAGATTTTTCTTGAAGAGTGCTAATGAGGAGCTCTGTTTGACATAGATAGGCAGTCTGTTCCAGAGTATGGGAAGTCTCTGGGACAGGAATCTATCCCTCCAGCATGTTCTGTTTATTGTGGTGACAAGATTAAGGTCCCTAGAGCATGTAGCTCGGAGGGATTGGGATTTCTTTAAGTGGAGCATGCCCAACAGCTCTGGGTTTGACATAGCTTTGTATGATAGGCAGAGATCGCCCCTGAGTAGGCGATATGCGATGGGATAAAGCTGTAGTTTTTTGAGACTGCCTGCATAGGGCATATGTTTGAGGCCAGTAATCCTCTTTGTGAGGTATTTCTGTGGTCTTTCCAGTTGTTGTAGATGTCTTGTGAGGTACATACCAAAAGGGGCATTGTACTCTATAATGGGTCTAATGAGTGATGAGTAGAGGGGAACAATGACCTCTTTTTTCTGGATGAGAATCCTTTTGTGATGAGATGAGCCACGTAGAAGGATTCCTGACCACTGTGGCGATGTGATTTTCAAAGGAGAGACTACTGTCCACCTGTGTCCCAAGGTCTCTTATCACATTTTTGGCATTAAGTAGACTACCAGCTATGTGGTAGTTCATGGGTACAGAGTTTTTACCAAAGGGGATGACAATACACTTTTTGGCATTGAGCTTCAGGCCATGGCTTTGACACCAGGTATCTGTCTCATTCGGGCCCGTTTGTAGTTTGTCCACATCATTAGGAGTTTTGATTATGGCTCCTAGTTTGCAGTCATCTGCAAACTTTGTTAGCCAAAGACCTTCTGTGTTGGCCTGCACTTCAGAGAAGTAGATACTAAACAGGAGAGGACCCAGGACTGAACCCTGTGGTACTCCACTTGTCACTGGTCTGATGTCGGATTTGGAATCCGCTGCTTTCACAGTGTGGGTTCTGTCCATGAGCCATTTGGCAACCCATCTTGTGACATAGGGATTTATACCTAGTTTAGTGAGCTTATCTATAATTCCAGAGTGGGGGATGGTATCGAAAGCCTTGGCGAGATCTAGATAAGCTGTGTGAACCATTTTACCCTGATCTATGGCTTTGGTGACTGCTTCAAAGAAGTCAGTCAGGTTTAGGAGACATGATCTGCCTTTTACAAATCCAAACTGTGTAGGGTCCAGAGTTTGGAGATTACCAATGTCTTTTTTTATGAGTTCCATGATGATACGTTCCATGGCCTTGCAGACCAGGCTCGTCAGGCTAATGGGGCAGTAGTTCCCACGGTCCATCGTGGCTCCCCCTTTGTGGAGTGGGATAACTGTCGTGGTGCACCATTCAGTGGGTACAAAGCCTGAGGTGAGGCTATGATTGAACATGGTACTTAGGTAGGGTGCCAGTTCATTCTGCAGTTCATGTATAACGCAGCCTGGGATATTGTCAGGTCCCATGGATGCTGTGTTCTTGGCTTTGGAGAGTGTGTTTTTTACCTGTGCAGCGGTGATTATAGGAACTTTGCATTCTTCAGGTATAGAGATGGGCCCTCTAGGGGGTGAGAGGGGGGTAAAGTTAGCACTGAACCTATCTGCTAGGATGTTGGCAATATCAATTGGTTCTGTATATTTAGTGCAATTATGCTGTAACCCAGAGCAGATCCGAATGTTCCCATTTAGATTCTTGACATAGCTATAGAATGTTTTGTGGTTGTCTTTAGAGTCAGTGGCAATTTTGTTTTCGTAACTAGCTTTGGAGGATTTTATGAGGGATCTCAGCTTCTTTCTGAGGTTGACCAGGGAGTTCCTTCAGTCATGGGATTTTACTCTTTTTTGCAACAGTTTCTTTCTTCTGTTGTAGAGTTTGTTTATGGCAGAGGTCCACCAGACTGGCTTCCTTTTTTTAGAGGATAACATCTTGGTTCTATTAGGGATAGCATGATCCATACACTCGTGTAAGTGCTTATAAAGTGCATTTGTGTAGGATTTGGCAGTCATACCTCTATTGTCCGTCTGCATGGGTGTCATGAAGTTTGCCACTTCTGTCTTAAGAAGTGTGAAGTTGGCTTTTGAGAAGTTTTTTATGATGGTTTCCCTAATTGGGGCTGGGGGTGGGATGTAGATGTCTAGGCTGATTAGCTTGTGGTCGGATCTGACCAATGAGGAATTGACCTCTGGTGTGGAACACCGGTTTCCCATGTTGGTAATGACCAGGTCTAGGATATTGCTGCCCCTGGTGGGGGTGTGAATAAGTTGATCCAAGGCTTTGGAATTTATGAATTCTAGAAAACGTTGAGCAAAAGAGTTGGTACATGAGTAGTTTTCCCAGTTAATGGTGGAAGAATAAAAGTGCGGCTGCTATCGAGACAGCGCTTAGGAAATTCTCTCCTATGTTATAACACAGTTACATTTCAGGTTTGCATCCATGACTAAGTTATGTATGCAAATGCATCAACATATCCAGCATATGATTACAGTGAATGGACATTTTTCACTGGTCTTTACGGTGTATGAAACACCACAGAGGAAATGTATTTTTAGTTAAACAATTGAGCCCTCTGGATAATTCCTGGGGTTAAAGTAATAGCACAATATCAGTAACCCTATAAGCAAGAGATGCACTTCACTATTATGAGCTATTATGTAAATTGATAAAAATATAGCCTGTTTTACACACTGCAGATTATCTCATTTCAAGTCCCAACATTTTTTCTTGGGCCATCTCACAATTTTGTATTACCAGACAACTACTAAAGAGGCCTGTAAACTTTTAACAGATAAGACACACCTGGGACTGAAATTGTCATTCTGATAAAAGAACTCTGTAGTTCTTTGCTCAGTGTTCTGCTTTGTATCAAACGAATGCCTAAGCAAACTGCAGGTTAACAGCAATAAATAAGCACAGTTGGGATATAGCTCTTTTAAGTTAAATCCGCTTACTTCTAACCGAGTGTAATCAGTTGTTCCCCATCTAAACTGCACTGAAGTCTTAGGAGCTTTGTTCTGATCCTTGATGAATACTGCAATGAGACTGAGAAAGAAGAAGCAGATTAAACTTTGCAGACATTTAGTATTCCTTTGAAGCTTGTATTTTAATTAGAATATGCTGGGCAAAAATGAAACAACATACATAACCCATTCCACAGAAAACATTTTTAAAATCAGAAATGGAACATTTTTTAAAAGATATTAAACTCAAAGTAATAGATATCTATGAAGCTGAAGACATCATTCTGTGTTGTATATGTATGAATATATATTTTTTTAATTTGTTGCTGCCACTATAGCTTTAATTGAAAATACAGATGAGAGTTATATTCACTGTATGCAATGTAACAGATGTTTGTGATGGATGGAAATTTTTGCTCTAGTGATTAGCCTAGACAAACATTCTGCCATGTTAATGCATCAAGAAAATTATCCACATATGACCTATGGTGTACTGATGCTTTCTGAATTTTATTGAGTTGCATCATTTGCTTATGTTATACTAGTTTGATTTTTGCTGACAGAATGCATTTTTTACTAATTTCTTTAGAAGGGTTTGGTGATGTTAAATATGAAGGTTTTATTTTTAGATTTTAGCATGGGACTTGTGTTTCCCTTTTAGACAAATGTTGGTTTTCTTGTGTTACTAGGTTTAGGTTTCAAGTGTATATCCTTTTATTTCATTGTGTGTAGATTCATAGATAAGTACTAGACGAGCTGCCCTTGTGGGCCACATTACGCATTGCCAATTTCCCTTTTTTTGATACTGGTTATTGCTCAGATTTTTGATTATGCATTATTTTTCTGATTTTTCAGGATAAGTGTTACTTTATTAATGTAGTAGCTTTTAGGATTGCCTCCGTCATGTTTTGTAGTGTTTTAACTTATCCCCAACCGCCATGTAACTGTGGAGTTTATATGGAAAAAAGTTTGTGGGTTTGAACTCCATTACCACATAAAGGTGGAGAAGCTTGCCCCTCTTGTAAGCATACTCATTTGACTGTATAATTTATGAGGAAAGCTTTTTTGATCTATAATTTTTATATAACCACTCTTGAGAGCAGACATGTGGTGGCTGAAGAAATGGGAAAGCATTTTGTAGCTTGCTCCTGGCATTTCTCTCAAATATCTTATTTTTTTTATTCAAATTATAGCTTGTATTCCTCGTTAACTGGTTAGGGATGTTGACTTTTGGAAAAAGGGTGATGGATTACACTTAATAAATGAAAATAGTTACAGTTATAGATGATGTTTTCTTCAGAAATGTATATTAACTCACCTTCTCTTATTCTGTCCATGTCCCTGGATTTGTTTCCATTTGGTTGATAGCTATGGCCAGCAGGTATATGTAGGCAAGTTAACTATGATTAATACATAAGGGTCCTGGACTGCAAACAACCAATAAAACTAACATTTCTTACAATATAACATATGGAAGAAATGTGTTTTTTATTATTTTGTGTCATATTCCATACACATATGTCCAACTTATTACTGTTAGCCTGTTGAATTCCACTCATTTTCCAATTTGCTGGACAGTGGCACAAGAAAATAACTTTCTTGGGTGGCGTAAGCTATGGAACCGTGCTGGCTAAGCTTACGTAGGGCCTTGAGCCAATAGCCTAGTACCTACCTATGAACCTATACTCATTTCAGTGAAGATTGGGCAGTCATATCCATTTTTGTATTGGTACCATTTCTAAATAATAGCTTTTATATCTTTTTTTTTTTGTATTGGTGATGAATCTGAACATAACCTCTAGTATTATATTTAGAGATACAACATTCATTCATTGGCCACTTTAATTAGCAAATGGCTGATTCTACTCACTCACGTCTGGCTTTCCATGTTAAAACCCTACCACCTGGTAATATAATTACCTGGTTTCTATTGACCCATAGATAACTCTATATCATATACATCAATTTACACAAAAATCAATATTTTTTAGTCATGGTGGTTTGCTGATAGGCTGTTAAATGCATATTTTCAACTAAATGTGTTGATGGCAGGATCCTATCTTTTCAAAGTCCAGGCTATATCAATATAGGTTCTGTGGTGATGAAAATTTCATATGAGGATACTTGATTTTATTTGCCTTGTTCTTAGGAGGATATAGTCAGTTTGAAAATACATGTATTGTCAATTTGTATTCTAACCAAAAAAAAAAAATGAAAACACCAACAGCGTAAAACATGTTAAACTACTTTCTTTTATATAATTATTTTTTATTATCGACAAGGTAGATTACAATGAAAGGGGTGGAAATGTCAAACTGGAGGTTGAGGTAAGGGAAACAAAGTGGCAGCTCTGATTAAATGCTAAGCATGAGCCAGGTATTAATGAAGGTATTTCTATTGCTGCACTATTAAAACAGACGGCAATGAAAATATGAAACAAAGTTTATAATTACTGTTTAACAGATTTTAATAAGATAAGTAACCTCTGTTGAGCATGAGTTCACATTATTAATACATTAAGATATTTATTTAAAATGTAATGTTGCTTTAAATTTGTGAAGGCAGGTTGATAATGTAATTAATTGTTTAAATGCATTTTATATAAAAGGAAGTATGTTTATGCTGATGGTGACTCTGATGATGCCCTTTGTTTGGAGGGGTGAAAGCACTTAGTCACTTTATTTTATTTCATTTTATGGTGAATAAATAGAGGCTCAGTGGTACCACTGGTGTGTTTTTTTAATTTTTATTTTTAATTTGTGTTCTGCATATGTTAGGGAAAATATTATCCCAGTGCAGCTGTCCACCTTATTTCATGAATATAGCATGAAGACAGATGCTGACAACACATGAGTATAATGGCCTGAATATGGACCAGGTGACTAAAGTTCAACAATTAGATTGAGTTCCTGTTGGAACAAGGAGGAACAGGAATGAAAAAGCTTAGCCTACTCATGCTTTGGTATTAGCAGGTAAGGGATACTAATGGTTAAATGTTCCTATAGTGTAAGATCCCATGTTGTAAACTAGTGGGCATCAAGAAACCTGCTTCAAGTGGGGGCAGGGGCTATGAAGACATTGGTCACAGAGTTGGTAAAATCCCAGTCACAAGCCTATTGTGAGTTGCCATCCTGGGCTACATGTGAAGCATAATGACAATGTATATGTCCATCAACACTTCCTCTACCTCCAGCAATGGCTGCACTTGTGCTTACTCCTGATGTTCAATGTTTCTGAGCTTTTAATTATAATAAGTTAAAATATGGAGTAACCATGGGCTGCAGGCTTAAACTATACTGCATATGAATAAAAAACAGCCAACAGCAAATTCAAATTTTAGTTTACAACTGCCTGCAAGCACTGGTTGTTGTTGTGTCTTTCAGCTTATCCCGGTTAGGGGTTGCCCCAGCGGAACTCCGGCCCGCTAATGTTTGGTAGTGGATTTTTACATTCCGAGTTACCAGCCCTGACGCACAACCTTCGATGAAGGCATGCCCATTCACGCATGCCTCCACACAGAAAATGTTCAAGCTGAGAGTCGAACACGACAACGTCTTGCTGTGAGGCGAAAACACTACCGCAGCACCACTACCGTGGGTCAGGCACTGGTAACAGACTTTAAACCGTAGTCTTGTTTGTTCTGCTTGCATAAGTAATAATACATGGTGCTTTAATTTCTCTTAGGTAGACAGCTCCAGCCATGTTATGACTATGTATTTATTTATTTATTTTTTTTATTTTATTTTACATTTGTTGACCGGGATTGTCTGACTGAGCTGAAGAGCCCTTTTTCAGTAGAAGCCTGTGGAGAAAAGCTCCAACATATTATACAATTTTTATTATAAATTAGCATTAAACAGCAATGTTACAGGATTATTACAAGGCATTAAGTAGCAATACAATGTTATACAGTGTCAATAATCAGGAGTATAGCATAACTATTTCAAGATGTATAAAAAGAAATATGTCATTAAGATGAGTATAGTTTTTGGGGTAAGTGGTTATAAAAACCCAGTTTTATCATAATGTAGTTGCAGGAAGGCAAGACAATTATAATAGAATGTTTCTCTGAGGTGATTTGCTTAATAGATTTTAGAATGCAATAATAAAAAAAATCATAGCTTTTTCCAGCTCAGTTTACTGCAGACCATTCTGCTATGCTGTGTAAGTCTGTCTTTATTTTGCTGTATTACTATACCACTTAGCTTTTGCTTTTTTTTATCATAGACAGCCTAGAGTGCAAACTTCAGAGGAAACAGATGATGTTTCCTTGATGAAAATACACGGATAAACAACCAAACCTATCACAGCAAGTTTCCCATCAGCACATAACACTGTCATTCCAAATGTATTATCTTGGAATAGATGGAAGCATTAACTGAATACCCAAACACTCATGTTTACCATCTACAAGACAAATGGTGTCTGTGCTGCTGATACACACTTGTTGAAACTCTTGAAATTATAACAAGAGTAAACAGCATACATAAAGGAATGCATGTGTATAGCTAAGTGTCAGTGATCACTGTCTACAGGAATTATGTACAATGTTGTTAACAGAAGGGGTGATGTGGGAGAGAGGGGGGTACAGACATGCACTGCAGCACCATGAAAGGGGCTGCATACAAGTGGCCGCATGTACCTGTTCTATGTAATATAGTATAGTAATTTACAGATACAAGTAATCACATATACCTGTTCTATGTAATATATTATAATGATCTACAGATACAAGTAATCACATACACCTGTTCTATGTAATACAGTATAGTGATTTAAAGATACACGTGATCACATACACCTGTTCTATGTAATATATTATAATGATCTACAGATACAAGTGATCACATACACCTCATCTATGTAGTAATTTACAGATACAAGCGATCACATACACCTGTTCTATGTCATATATTATAATGATCTATAGATAGAAGTGATTAGATGCACCTGTTCTATGTAATATAGTATAATGATCTACAGGTACAAGTGAACACATACACCTGTTCTATGTAATATAGTATAGTGACCTACAGACACAAGTGATCACATACACCTGTTCTATGTAATATAGTATTTATTATTTATTTTATTTATTTTACATTTGTTGACCGGGCTAGTCCAGCTGGCTATATGTCCATTTTCAGTGGAGGCCCGGGGAGAAAAGCTCCATTGATTAAAATAAGATTAGAGAATACAAATACATAACAAACAAAAGCAATTAAGCATGCAAGATATGAAGATTTTAGTATAAGTAGTACACATCTAGGAGTAAAAAAAATATCCTTAATAAGAAAATATTAAGGTAAATGATTAGATGATTTCCGTATGGAAATTAGATAGTATCAAAACATAGAGTAAATGATACATTCTCTTGAAAATATGGTAGGCAACATGATCTTTTTTTTTTCCAATATATATAAGATCAGTTATATCTACAAAGATATGATGTCAAAGGAAGTCAGTCAGGATACCGTAGCAGAGAAGGAAGTATTGTGGTAGAGGAAAGAAAGAAGGAAGGTTAGTCAGGGTTGGTACAAGAGCAAAGCCAGTATTTATTAAAATGAATTTCAAGTTGTTTTTTAAAGAGTGGAAGAGTGGCCAAAGAGGAGATATTTCATGGAAGGTTGTTCCATATTTTGCCAACTGAGTTGGAAAAAAGGCAATAACCTGCAGAATTAATGGGTTTGGTACTATTAACTAGTAGTTTGTCTGAAGAACGTAGTTGTTTTAGGTTGTTGTAGGGAGTCAAGAGATTACTGAGTATAGGTGTTTTAGATGGTTGATATAGAATTTTGTGAGCTATTAAGAGCTGTTGATAGCTGAGTTTGTTTGGAAGTTCAAGCCAGCCTAGTTGCTTTAAGTTTAGACAGTGGTGAGTTCTGAACTGGGATCCTGTAGCAAATCGAGCAATATTATGGTAAGATGTGGCAAGTTTCTTAAGGTTACTTTTAGAGAGATTAGTGAAAATAGGGGAAGCATATAGGAGGGTAGAAATAAGGTGAGACTGGGCTAAGGTGGTCCGTGCTTCAGGTGTAAGGAAGGGTTTAATTTGGTACAGGGATCCAATCTTTTTATTAACTGCTTTTATTGTGTTGTTGATGTGACAATCATAGTTAAGATTATTGTCAATAGTAACACCTAACAATTTTGTTGAAGAATCAGGAGAAATTTGAGTATTATCAGTGGAAGTAATAGAGAAGTTTAGAGAAGTAGATTTACGGGTAGGTGAAAATAGTAATAATTTGGTTTTCTTAGGGTTAAGCAGTAGACAGCAGTCAGAGAACCACTGTTCAACAGTGGAAAAGGCTTTTTGAGTAAGAGACTGAAGTTCAGTTTGAGAGGAAGCAGTGCAAATTATAGTGGAATCATCTGCATATTGTATGCAGGTAGTGTTAGGGATAGCTGATTGGAGGTCATTAATAAAGATAGAAAATAGAAGTGGGCCTAGGATAGACCCTTGAGGAACCCCTAAAGAGTTAGGAAGGAGAGAAGATAGTGAACTTTTCCAGAGTACTGCCTGATGACGGTTTTCAAGATAAGAAGTAAACCAAGTTAAGGAAGAGGGATCTAGTGCAAGAGATTTTAGTATGTGCAGAAGGAGTTTATGATTAACCATGTCAAAGGCTTTTGATAGGTCTATGAATAGAGAAGAAGTAAGTCTGTTATATTACGGTTATAGTTAATGGCGTTGGTAAAGGAGAGTAATGCTGTGGTAGTACTGTGGCAAGGTCTAAATCTGTGTTGAGTATTAGCAAGTAGTTTATTATGGAGGAGGTGGTTGAGTAGTTGTTTATGGATACATTTTTCCATAATTTTGCCTAAGGGAGATAGGAGTGCTATGGGACGAAAATTAGAGAAGTCAGTAGACATGCCTCCTTTGTGTAAGGGAATGATGTGGGATATCTTCCAGATAGAAGGGAAAATACCTTCCTTTATAGATCTATTTATTAGGATAGAAATTGGGTAAGCAGTTGCTTTTGCTCCTATTTGCAGGAATTCTGTAGGAAGCTTGTCTGCAGATGGGGAGGAAGGTTTAAGTTTTTGGATTACAGATTGAATATAGGAGGTAGATACAGGTTGTAAGTGAAGGGGAAGAAAAGTGTTTTTTAAAGTAGGTGAGAGTAGTTTAGAAGTGTCTGGAGATAGGTGGTTTGCTAGAGTTTGTATGGTATTGGTGAAGAAAGAATTGAAGTCATTGGCTATTTGTTTGGGATTGTCAGGGTCAGAATCATGAGGGTTGGGTGTGATTGTGTGGCCTGGGGTTAGAAGATTATTAATACTGTTCCAAAATTTTTTAGGTTCCTTTTTGGTGGTTTTCTGTAATTGAAAGTAATAGTTCTTTTTATCTGTCAGAATGGCTTTTTTTGTACCATTTCTAAGCTGCCTAAAGTTTTGGTGGTCAGTTTGGTTTTTAGTAGATCGCCATATATCCCAAGATTTATTTTTAAGAACGATCTTTTTCTTAGTGTTCTTGGTTAGCCAGGGCGCTGTTTTAGCTTTGGTTCTAATGGTACTACTTGGGGCGTGGTGGTCTAGGATAGATAGGAATGATGAATTGAAGTATTCCACTGCTTCATTCAGTGGGAGATGTTTTAGTGGGGCCCAATTACATTGTGAAAGTTCAGTTTGAAACTGAGTAGGGTTAAAATGTTTTTTAGTACGTAGAGTTTTGAAAGTGGTAGGTAAGGTTAGGTTAGTTTTGTATCTAATGATATAGGTTAGAGAGTGATCACTAAGGTCATCAGGAAGGGTGCCTGATTGGTAGGTTTGCAAGGGAGTATTAGTAAGAATCCAGTCTAAGGTGGTTTGCGTATTATTTGTTTTATTGGTTCTGGTGGGACCATTAATGAGTTGTTTAAACCCATAAAAGTTGATATGGGATGTGGGGTTAGTACTGTTACAGGAATGCCAGTCTATGTTAAAGTCTCCTAAGACTAGTGTTTCTTGAGGGAGTTTGGTAGAGAGTTGGTTAAGGATATGTTCAAGGGTGTTGATATTATTTCCAGGAGGGAGATATGCACAAATGAGGTTTATGGACTTAGTTGTATTGACTAGAAGTTTAGAGCTGATTACTTCAACATTATTGTCTTGGGTGAGAGACAGGTCTAAAATAATAATTTGGAGTTTTGTTTTATACAGAATTGCTACCCCTCCTCCCTTTTTGGCAGTGCGATCAAGTCTAATAATGTTATAACCAGGTGGGGTAATTTCAATGTCTTTAATTGAAGGCTTCAGCCAAGTTTCTGTTAGGCATAAAATATCAAAATGATGGGTTTCTAATAGGGCATGGAGTTGACTAATTTTATTACAAATACTACGTACATTGAGATGGGCAATGGAGAGTGAATTGGAGGGTTTAGACAATGAGAGACATAAGTGTTTGGTTTGTATTTGTTTTGTATTGGTTTTATTATGTTGTGGGCCTGGATTAGGGTGAATATCTCCATCTAGTAGCAAGTGGAGGAGTGTGAAATGTCTCTGTTGGGGAAGTTTGTAATGGGAGTCAAATATTTTCTTATATTTATGTTTCTTTAACTTGAAGTGTACTAGTCTATGGTATTTGGCTAGCAGGTAGGTAGGTTGTAAGGTTAGGTGTAAGAAGGCTGGAGATAAAGATGGTATAGGTGTAGGGGTGTATCAAAATACACCTCTACACCTACACCATCTTTATCTCCAGCCTTCTTACACCTAACCTCACAACCAAGAGTTCAGAGGTTAGGATGTAAGTGGTTACAAGAGAAGATACAAGTAACAGGGAGATAAATATTTTAAGTTGTGGATGGATGGTTGATATACTCATCCTGGTTTGAATGGAGGTTTGCAGAGAATTGAGATGTAGTTTTAAGGTGTGTTGTAAGGTAGGAGTACAATGGGAAGGTAGGGGAGAAGGTGGGTTTGTACTTTTGTGGGTGAAGTGTTCAGTCTCCTGGGTGAAGTGTTAAGATAGGGGAGGAGGTATCTTTGATAATTTAGTGGGTGTGGTTTTATCAAAGAGGGTTGGTTCGTTTGAGATGTTAGGAAATTGATTGGAGGGGACTGGAAAGGGGTGTGTCAAAAATTGGTATAAATGTAGGACCCCTGGGGGTGGGTGAGAATTGGGGGCAGGGTAGGGGAGCAGAGTGAGCCCGCAGGGCGAATGGAGCGGGTGGAGACAAGAGAGTGAACTGCTAAGAAAGACAATCAGTGGAGTGAGAGACTTGAGCAAAAGATGTAGAAAGTGAGGATGAAGAAATGGTAAGTTAAGAGACTAGAATAAGGAAGATCTACCTGACAGAGAGGTAGAGTATAGAAGGTAAGTTGAAAGAAAAGGGTGGGAGGTGTTTAAGAAGGATGTCTATGAGGAGAGGAAATGAGAAAAAAAAGAGACAGGGTAGTGGGGTCTGATAGAGAAAAAACTTGAAATGGGGTAAGGTCAGACTAGGAGTGGTAAAGCACCACCTAGTGGGCAGTAGGAGAGTGTGACTGAAAAGTTCATGTACAAGGTTAGCAGGCTATGAGAGAGGGAGTTAGATTACTTTGAAAAGCAGAAAGAATTGGCTGTTTACGGGCATTTGAAAAAAAAAGATCAGGACAGGAAAGTTGGGGGGGGTGGTAGGCTGCTGGTTATCCTAATTGGGGAACTTGCCTAGCGTAACAGGGGTTCTTAGAACTGAAATTAGTGATACAATGGTCTAATATCTAGAACAACACATACTTTAACTGTCTTAATAAAAAACCCGAGCCTTTCAGGGAGCTGGAGGGTAGTTTCCTTAGTCAGGTTACTGTTCTTGTCCTTCCAGGAAGGTGAGTTTCAGGTATTAGTTACTGGAATGTACCTATGCCCAAGCTGGTAAGAATGGAAGAGAAAATATAGTAAGGAAGAATGTTAAAGACTTAGAAGCATAGGGAGATTGGATTAAAGAATATAACAGCAAAAATGTAAACTAAACAGTTACAAATACGTTACTTCTTTTGCATCATGAATTTATAAAACACATTGCTTATATGTAATCATCAACGAAAACATTTAGAAACATAGGGAAGGGTATGATCCTGAAAACTCTACTAAATAACATCAGAACAGCTATGGATTCAAAAACATTCAACAATTACAATGATATATATAGGTTGGATATGGCTACATTAGCTTGTCTTAACAAGGGAGCATGTCTTCTCAGGCCAATAACAGATGTGACCTAATTCAACACGCTGTAACTACAAAATGCATTGAACAGTAAAGGTGTTACTAGATCATGAAGCTACCGACAAGCAAAGTACTAGAGGTGTATACAAGGTACTGAAGTTATTAGCACAAATGTAAGTAGTCGCTAGGGTGATGTGTTTGCTTCCCTAGCAGTTATCATATATCAGAATCAATGCTAACCTAAAGCCAATACACTGCTAGTGTAGGCAAGTTTAGTTTTCAGTAGATAGGGACTGTTTAGTGGCAGAATGTTTAAAAATGGGCTGTATTCCGTGTAACCCTCAAGCACTAATGAGTGCTGGGTATACGGCTCTGCTTATGCAGGTAAGAACAGGGCTCACTAAGTGAAGTCGCCTACGGGACAAGTGAAAGTAAAACAAATAGAAATCTAGTTAGCCGCCTTCTATCTCTGCCAAAGGCAAAGTGTACTGGACAGATAGGCAGAAGTAGGACTCGGTCAGTGGAGTCACTACAGGGCCAGTACACGAGAAACTGTACAGTCAGGTTAAAAGGTAAAAAAAAGAAAACCACCTGCAACCAATTCCTAAAGCTCTGAAACCTGCTTTGTTAGGTAGATTAGCGTTCAGCAAAAGAAAATCGCTTCCGCTGCAAATTGCATAAGATAAGAGAGAAATTAAGGGAGGCCGACTACAGCAGCTCTGGTAGAAGCAACACAAGTTATAGTGCCATTACTAAGGCAGAACGGTTAACAGGTTGAGTTCTAGGAGAGTTGTAGGTCACCAGACAGAGTTGTAGGGCTCTAAACAGAAGTTAGAGTCAATATTCTTTATCCGACATTTGGAACCATTAGAGTGAGAGCATTAAACAAATACAATATTACACTCTGCAAGTGATTGCAGACAAAACGAGTCAATATGAAGGTGTGCAATAATCTTATAACATGCCACTAGCGTCGTTCTCACGTGGACTTGTTGTATGGAACACAGTGTTAGCAGAGATAGCGTTATCAACAACAAAACACATTTGCGTGGAATTTCTTTAGAAGCATCACAGTTAAAACAGTTAAATAGTCAGACAATGCATAAATCAGTGTCATATGAGAAAAACAATGGAAACACTTACTAGGTAAGAGCCCAAATGGAGTGCACAGCAGCCAGGTGGAAAGCAGGGGAAAAAGATGGTGTCCTTGCCCACGGGGTATATTTATAAGGTGTAAGATTGCTCGAGGGCAGAGGGGGAGGGGAGTAAACCATACATAGGGTGGTGGACAAGAAGTCGCGAGATAAGGAGTGTTAGGTTAGATATCAAGAGATTGCGCAGTGTAAGAGTGGGAGGGCAGTGATAGATGTAGAGAGGTAGGTGACGAGTTCAACAAGATAAGAGAAGTAAGAAAAATAAGTGGTTGTAGCACTGTAGAAGAGGATGTCAGGTTAGATATCAAGAGAGAGAGAGCAGTAGAAGTGGGAGGGGGGCAGTGGTAATTATAGAGAGATAGATGGTGAGTTCAACAAGATAGGAGAAGTAAGGAAAAAAAATAAGTGGTTGTAGCACTGTAGAAGAAGATGTCAGGTTAGATATCAAGAGAGAGAGCAGTAGAAGTGGGGGGGGGGCAGTGGTAATTATAGAGAGATAGATGGTGAGTTCAACAAGATAGGAGAAGTAAGGAAAAAAAATAAGTGGATGAAGCACTGTAGAAGAGGGTGAAAATAAAGGGATAAGGCTATAGGATGTAAAAGGAGCAGGTAGCAGGGACAAGAGAGTGAACTGTTAAGGAAGACAATCAGTGGAGTGAGAGAACTGAGCAAGAGATGTAGAAAGTGAGGAAGAAGAAAAGGTAAGTTAAGAGACTAGAATAAGGAAGATCTACCTGACAGAGAGGTATAATATAGAAGGTAAGTTGAAAGAAAAGGGTGGGAGGTGTTTAAGAAGGATGTCTATGAGGAGAGGAAATGAGAAAAAAAAGAGACAGGGTAGTGGGGTCTGATAGAGAAAAAACTTGAAATGGGGTAAGGTCAGACTAGGAGTGGTAAAGCGCCACCTAGTGGGCAGTAGGAGAGTGTGACTGAAAAGTTCATGTACAAGGTTAGCAGGCTATGACAGAGGGAGTTAGATTACTTTGAAAAGCAGAAAGAATTGGCTGTTTACGGGCATTCAAAAAAAAAAGATCAGGACAGAAAAGTTGGGGGGGGGGTGGTAGGCTGCTGGTTATCCTAATTGGGGAACTTGCCTAGCTTAACAGGGGTTCTTAGAACTGAAATTAGTGATACAATGGTCTAATATCTAGAGCAACACATACTTTAACTGTCTTAATAAAAAACCCGAGCCTTTCAGGGAGCTGGAGGGTAGTTTCCTTAGTCAGGTTACTGTTCTTGTCCTTCCAGGAAGGTGAGTTTCAGGTATTAGTTACTGGAATGTACCTATGCCCAAGCTGGTAAGAATGGAAGAGAAAATATAGTAAGGAAAAATGTTAAAGACTTAGAAGCATAGGCAGATTGGATTAAAGAATATAACAGCAAAAATGTAAACTAAACAGTTACAAATACGTCACTTCTTTTGCGTCATGAATTTATAAAACACATTGCTTATATGTACTCATCAATGAAAACATTTAGAAATATAGGGAAGGCTATGATCCTGAAAACTCTACTAAACAACATCAGAACAGCTATGGATTCAAAAACATTCAACAATTACAAGGATATATATAGGTTGGATATGGCTACATTAGCTTGTCCTAACAAGGGAGCATGTCTTCTCAGGCCGATAATAGATGTGACCTAATTCAACATGCTGTAACTACAAAATGCATTGAACAGTAAAGGTGTTACTAGATCATGAAGCTACCGACAAGCAAAGTACTAGCGGTGTATATAAGGTACTGAAGTTATTAGCACAAATGTAAGTAGTCGCTAGGGTGATGTGTTTGCTTCCCAAGCAGTTATCGTATATCAGAATCAATGCTAACCTAAAGCCAATACACTGCTAGTGTAGGCAAGTTTAGTTTTCAGTAGATAGGGACTGTTTAGTGGCAGAATGTTTAAAAATGGGCTGTATTCCGTGTAACCCTCAAGCACTAATGAGTGCTGGTTATATGGCTCTGCTTATGCAGGTTAGAACAGGGCTCACTAAGTGAAGTCACCTACGGGACAAGTGAAAGTAAAACAAATAGAAATCTAGTTAGCCGCCTTCGACCTCTGCCAAAGGCAAAGTGTACTGGACAGATAGGCAGAAGTAGGACTCGGTCAGTGGAGTCACTACGGGGCTAGTACATGAGAAACTGTACAGTCAGGTTAAAAGGTAAAAAAAAGAAAACCACCTACAACCAATTCCTAAAGCTCTGAAACCTGCTTTGCTAGGTAGATTAGCGTTCAGCAAAAGAAAATGGCTTCCGCTGCAAATTACATAAGATAAGAGAGAAATTAAAGGAGGCCGACTACAGCAGCTCCAGTAGGAGCAACACAAGTTATAGTGCCGTTAGTAAGGCAGAACGGTTAACAGGTTGAGTTCTAGGAGAGTTGTAGGTCACCAGAGAGAGTTGTAGGGCTCTAAACAGAAGTTAGAGTCAATATTCATTATCCGACATTTGGAACCATTAGAGTGAGAGCATTAAACAAATACAATATTACACTCTGCAAGTGATTGCAGACAAAACGAGTCAATATGAAGGTGTGCAATAATCTTATAACATGCCACTAGCGTCATTCTCACGTGGACTCGTATGGAACACAGTGTTAGCAGAGATAGCGTTATCAACAACAAAACACATTTGCGTGGAATTTCTTTAGAAGCATCACAGTTAAAACAGTTAAATAGTCAGACAATGCATAAATCAGTGTCATATGAGAAAAACAATAGAAACACTTACTAGGTAAGAGCCCAAATGGAGTGCACAGCAGCCAGGTGGAAAGCAGGGGAAAAATATGGCGTCCTTGCCCACGGGGTATATTTATAAGGTGTAAGATTGCTCGAGGGCAGAGGGGGAGGGGAGTAAATCATACATAGGGTGGTGGACAAGAAGTCGCGAGATAAGGAGTGTTAGGTTAGATATCAAGAGATAGCGCAGTGTAAGAGTGGGAGGGCAGTGATAGATGTAGAGAGGTAGGTGGCGAGTTCAACAAGATAAGAGAAGTAAGAAAAATAAGTGGTTGTAGCACTGTAGAAGAGGATGTCAGGTTAGATATCAAGAGAGAGAGAGCAGTAGAAGTGGGAGGGGGGCAGTGGTAATTATAGAGAGATAGATGGTGAGTTCAACAAGATAGGAGAAGTAAGGAAAAAAAATAAGTGGTTGTAGCACTGTAGAAGAAGATGTCAGGTTAGATATCAAGAGAGAGAGAGCAGTAGAAGTGGGAGGGGGGCAGTGGTAATTATAGAGAGATAAATGGTGAGTTCAACAAGACAGGAGAAGTAAGGAAAAAAAATAAGTGGATGAAGCACTGTAGAAGAGGGTGAAAATAAAGGGATAAGGCTATAGGATGTAAAAGGAGCAGGTAGCAGGGACAAGAGAGTGAACTGCTAAGGAAGACAATCAGTGGAGTGAGAGAACTGAGCAAGAGATGTAGAAAGTGAGGAAGAAGAAAAGGTAAGTTAAGAGACTAGAATAAGGAAGATCTACCTGACAGAGAGGTATAATATAGAAGGTAAGTTGAAAGAAAAGGGTGGGAGGTGTTTAAGAAGGATGTCTATGAGGAGAGGAAATGAGAAAAAAAAGAGACAGGGTAGTGGGGTCTGATAGAGAAAAAACTTGAAATGGGGTAAGGTCAGACTAGGAGTGGTAAAGCGCCACCTAGTGGGCAGTAGGAGAGTGTGACTGAAAAGTTCATGTACATGGTTAGCAGGCTATGAGAGAGGGAGTTAGATTACTTTGAAAAGCAGAAAGAATTGGCTGTTTACGGGCATTCGAAAAAAAAAGATCAGGACAGAAAAGTTGGGGGGGGGGTGGTAGGCTGCTGGTTATCCTAACTGGGGAAATTGCCTAGCTTAACAGGGGTTCTTAGAACTGAAATTAGTGATACAATGGTCTAATATCTAGAACAACACATACTTTAACTGTCTTAATAAAAAACCCGAGCCTTTCAGGGAGCTGGAGGGTAGTTTCCTTAGTCAGGTTACTGTTCTTGTCCTTCCAGGAAGGTGAGTTTCAGGTATTAGTTACTGGAATGTACCTATGCCCAAGCTGGTAAGAATGGAAGAGAAAATATAGTAAGGAAGAATGTTAAAGACTTAGAAGCATAGGGAGATTGGATTAAAGAATATAACAGCAAAAATGTAAACTAAACAGTTACAAATACGTCACTTCTTTGGCGTCATGAATTTATAAAACACATTGCTTATATGTAATCATCAACGAAAACATTTAGAAACATAGGGAAGGCTATGATCCTGAAAACTCTACTAAACAACATCAGAACAGCTATGGATTCAAAAACATTCAACAATTACAAGGATATATATAGGTTGGATATGGCTACATTAGCTTGTCTTAACAAGGGAGCATGTCTTCTCAGGCCGATAATAGATGTGACCTAATTCAACACGCTGTAACTACAAAATGCATTGAACAGTAAAGGTGTTACTAGATCATGAAGCTACCGACAGCAAAGTACTAGCGGTGTATATAAGGTACTGAAGTTATTAGCACAAATGTAAGTAGTCGCTAGGGTGATGTGTTTGCTTCCCTAGCGGTTATCGTATATCAGAATCAATGCTAACCTAAAGCCAATACACTGCTAGTGTAGGCAAGTTTAGTTTTCAGTAGATAGGGACTGTTTAGTGGCAGAATGTTTAAAAATGGGCTGTATTCCGTGTAACCCTCAAGCACTAATGAGTGCTGGTTATACGGCTCTGCTTATGCAGGTTAGAACAGGGCTCACTAAGTGAAGTCACCTACGGGACAAGTGAAAGTATAACAAATAGAAATCTAGTTAGCCGCCTTCGACCTCTGCCAAAGGCAAAGTGTACTGGACAGATAGGCAGAAGTAGGACTCAGTCAGTGGAGTCACTACGGGGCTAGTACATGAGAAACTGTACAGTCAGGTTAAAAGGTAAAAAAAAGAAAACCACCTACAACCAATTCCTAAAGCTCTGAAACCTGCTTTGCTAGGTAGATTAGCGTTCAGCAAAAGAAAATCGCTTCCGCTGCAAATTACATAAGATAAGAGAGAAATTAAGGGAGGCCGACTACAGCAGCTCCAGTAGGAGCAACACAAGTTATAGTGCTGTTAGTAAGGCAGAATGGTTAACAGGTTGAGTTCTAGGAGAGTTGTAGGTCACCAGAGAGAGTTGTAGGGCTCTAAACAGAAGTTAGAGTCAATATTCATTATCCGACATTTGGAACCATTAGAGTGAGAGCATTAAACAAATACAATATTACACTCTGCAAGTGATTGCAGACAAAACGAGTCAATATGAAGGTGTGCAATAATCTTATAACATGCCACTAGCGTCATTCTCACGTGGACTCGTATGGAACACAGTGTTAGCAGAGATAGCGTTATCAACAACAAAACACATTTGCGTGCAATTTCTTTAGAAGCATCACAGTTAAAACAGTTAAATAGTCAGACAATGCATAAATCAGTGTCATATGAGAAAAACAATAGAAACACTTACTAGGTAAGAGGCCAAATGGAGTGCACAGCAGCCAGGTGGAAAGCAGGGGAAAAATATGGCGTCCTTGCCGACAGGGTATATTTATAAGGTGTAAGATTGCTCGAGGGCAGAGGGGGAGGGGAGTAAACCATACATAGGGTGGTGGACAAGAAGTCGCGAGATAAGGAGTGTTAGGTTAGATATCAAGAGATAGCGCAGTGTAAGAGTGGGAGGGCAGTGATAGATGTAGAGAGGTAGGTGGCGAGTTCAACAAGATAAGAGAAGTAAGAAAAATAAGTGGTTGTAGCACTGCAGAAGAGGATGTCAGGTTAGATATCAAGAGAGAGAGAGAGCAGTAGAAGTGGGAGGGGGGCAGTGGTAATTATAGAGAGATAGATGGTGAGTTCAACAAGACAGGAGAAGTAAGGAAAAAAAATAAGTGGATGAAGCACTGTAGAAGAGGGTGAAAATAAAGGGATAAGGCTATAGGATGTAAAAGGAGCAGGTAGCAGGGACAAGAGAGTGAACTGCTAAGGAAGACAATCAGTGGAGTGAGAGAACTGAGCAAGAGATATAGAAAGTGAGGAAGAAGAAAAGGTAAGTTAAGAGACTAGAATAAGGAAGATCTACCTGACAGAGAGGTAGAATATAGAAGGTAAGTTGAAAGAAAAGGGTGGGAGGTGTTTAAGAAGGATGTCTATGAGGAGAGGAAATGAGAAAAAAAAGAGACAGGGTAGTGGGGTCTGATAGAGAAAAAACTTGAAATGGGGTAAGGTCAGACTAGGAGTGGTAAAGCGCCACCTAGTGGGCAGTAGGAGAGTGTGACTGAAAAGTTCATGTACAAGGTTAGCAGGCTATGAGAGAGGGAGTTAGATTACTTTGAAAAGCAGAAAGAATTGGCTGTTTACAGGCATTAGAAAAAAAAAGATCAGGACAGAAAAGTTGGGGGGGGGGTAGGCTGCTGGTTATCCTAATTGGGGAACTTGCCTAGCTTAACAGGGGTTCTTAGAACTGAAATTAGTGATACAATGGTCTAATATCTAGAACAACACATACTTTAACTGTCTTAATAAAAAACCCGAGCCTTTCAGGGAGCTGGAGGGTAGTTTCCTTAGTCAGGTTACTGTTCTTGTCCTTCCAAGAAGGTGAGTTTCAGGTATTAGTTACTGGAATGTACCTATGCCCAAGCTGGTAAGAATGGAAGAGAAAATATAGTAAGGAAGAACGTTAAAGACTTAGAAGCATAGGGAGATTGGAATAAAGAATATAACAGCAAAAATGTAAACTAAACAGTTACAAATACGTCACTTCTTTTGCGTCATGAATTTATAAAACACATTGCTTATATGTACTCATCAATGAAAACATTTAGAAACATAGGGAAGACTATGATCCTGAAAACTCTACTAAACAACATCAGAACAGCTATGGATTCAAAAACATTCAACAATTACAAGGATATGTAAAGGTTGGATATGGCTACATTAGCTTGTCTTAACAAGGGAGCATGTCTTCTCAGGCCGATAATAGATGTGACCTAATTCAACACGCTGTAACTACAAAATGCATTGAACAGTAAAGGTGTTACTAGATCATGAAGCTACCGACAAGCAAAGTACTAGCGGTGTATATAAGGTACTGAAGTTATTAGCACAAATGTAAGTAGTCGCTAGGGTGATGTGTTTGCTTCCCTAGCAGTTATTGTATATCAGAATCAATGCTAACCTAAAGCCAATACAGTGCTAGTGTAGGCAAGTTTAGTTTTCAGTAGATAGGGACTGTTTAGTGGCAGAATGTTTAAAAATTGGCTGTATTCCGTGTAACCCTCAAGCACTAATGAGTGCTGGGTATACGGCTCTGCTTATGCAGGTAAGAACAGGGCTCACTAAGTGAAGTCGCCTATGGGACAAGTGAAAGTAAAACAAATAGAAATCTAGTTAGCCGCCTTCGACCTCTGCCAAAGGCAAAGTGTACTGGACAGATAGGTAGAAGTAGGACTCAGTCAGTGGAGTCGCTATGGGGCTAGTACATGAGAAACTGTACAGTCAGGTTAAAAGGTAAAAAAAAGAAAACCACCTGCAACCAATTCCTAAAGCTCTGAAACCTGCTTTGCTAGGTAGATTAGCGTTCAGCAAAAGAAAATCGCTTCCGCTGCAAATTACATAAGATAAGAGAGAAATTAAGGGAGGCCGACTACAGCAGCTCCAGTAGGAGCAACACAAGTTATAGTGCCGTTAGTAAGGCACAATGGTTAACAGGTTGAGTTCTAGGAGAGTTGTAGGTCACCAGAGAGTGTTGTAGGGCTCTAAACAGAAGTTAGAGTCAATATTCATTATCCGACATTTGGAACCATTAGAGTGAGAGCATTAAACAAATACAATATTACACTCTGCAAGTGATTGCAGACAAAACGAGTCAATATGAAGGTGTGCAATAATCTTATAACATGCCACTAGCATCGTACTCACATGGACTCGTTGTATGGAACACAGTGTTAGCAGAGATAGCGTTATCAACAACAAAACACATTTGCATGGAATTTCTTTAGAAGCATCACAGTTAAAACAGTTAAATAGTCAGACAATGCATAAATCAGTGTCATATGAGAAAAACAATGGAAACACTTACTAGATAAGAGCCCAAATGGAGTACAGAGCATCCAGGTGGAAAGCAGGGGAAAAAGATGGCGTCCTTGCCCACGGGGTATATTTATAAGGTGTAAGATTGCTCGAGGGCAGAGGGGGAGGGGAGTAAAACCATACATAGGGTGGTGGACAAGAAGTCGCGAGATAAGGAGTGTTAGGTTAGATATCAAGAGATTGCGGTGTAAGAGTGGGAGGGCAGTGATAGATGTAGAGAGGTAGGTGGCGAGTTCAACAAGATAAGAGAAGTAAGAAAAATAAGTGGTTGTAGCACTGTAGAAGAGGATGTCAGGTTAGATATCAAGAGAGAGAGAGCAGTAGAAGTGGGAGGGGGGCAGTGGTAATTATAGAGAGATAGATGGTGAGTTCAACAAGACAGGAGAAGTAAGGAAAAAAAATAAGTGGATGAAGCACTGTAGAAGAGGGTGAAAATAAAGGGATAAGGCTATAGGATGTAAAAGGAGCAGGTAGCAGGGACAAGAGCGTGAACTGCTAAGGAAGACAATCAGTGGAGTGAGAGAATTGAGCAAGAGATGTAAAAAGTGAGGAAGAAGAAAAGGTAAGTTAAGAGACTAGAATAAGGAAGATCTACCTGACAGAGAGGTAGAATATAGAAGGTAAGTTGAAGGAAAAGGGTGGGAGGTGTTTAAGAAGGATTTCTGTGACGAGAGGAAATGAGAAAAAAAAAGAGACAGGGCAGTGGGGTCTGATAAAGAAAAAACTTGAAATGGGGTAAGGTCAGACTAGGAGTGGTAAAGCGCCACCTAGTGGGCAGTAGGAGAGTGTGACTGAAAAGTTCATGTACAATGTTAGCAGGCTATGAGAGAGGGAGTTAGATTACTTTGAAAAGCAGAAAGAATTGGCTGTTTACGGGCCTTCGAAAAAAAAAAGATCAGGACAGGAAAGTTGCGGAGGGTGTGGTAGGCTGCTTGTTATCCTAATTGGGGAACTTGCCTAGCGTAACAGGGGTTCTTAGAACTGAAATTAATGATATAATGGTCTAATATCTAGAACAACACATACTTTAACTGTCTTAATAAAAAACCCAAGCCTTTCAGGGAGTTGGAGGGTAGTTTCCTTAGTCAGGTTACTGTTCTTGTCCTTCCAGGAAGGTGTGTTTCATGTATTAGTTACTGGAATGTACGTATGCCCAAGTTTAACTGTCTTAATAAAAAGCCCGAGCCTTTCAGGGAGCTGGAGGTTAGTTTCCTTAGTCAGGTTACTGTTCTTGTCCTTCCAGGAAGGTGAGTTTCAGGTATTAGTTACTGGAAAGTACCTATGCCCAAGTTTAACTGTCTTAATAAAAAACCCAAGCCTTTCAGGGAGCTGGAGGGTAGTTTCCTTAGTCAGGTTACTGTTTTTGTCCTTCCAGGAAGGTGAGTGTCAGGTCTTAGTTACTGGAATGTACCTATGCCCAAGTAGGTAAGAGCCCAAATGGAGTGCACAGCAGCCAGGTGGAAAGCAGGGGAAAAAAAGTGTATAGTAGTCATAAGGTGGTGGAACTATTTTGCCAACATGTGGAACACTATTTTGCTAAGACAATGCCCAGCTCTAGTTTTGCATTGTAACAGTGTATACCACTACAGCGATATACATCACTAACAGTCTTCTATTAGTTGATACCACTACTACTGGATATGTTGCCTCATAGACCTTGTCATATGCCTTGCCTCAAGTCTCAGGGTTATCATTAAAGACTGCTATCTGCTGGTATTACTCAAGTCTAGAAAAAATCCTGCCTGTAGTGACTGAGGAGTTGATGCACAGCAAAAGGTGAAAGCATGTATACTGCTATGGAATATGTAACCCTGATGGCATATCAGCCAACACTGCATTTTATAAGGCTAGTGCAGACAAGCATCTGGACAGCAGCATATATTTGCATATGGCTATACAATGTACAGCCTGAATATATGTGCTGCATCTCACATATGTGCCATTACTATGTCACACTAATATGCACACCATGCTTTATGGGTACAAATGAACATATCTTGAATACTGATTCACTCCCTCTCCTTTTCCTGTTACTGTTGTGCTACCCTCTGTCATAGGTCACTATTACTCTATACATTGCTCTGCAACTGATCCCCTGCTTAAGGAATGCTGCTCATTACCCTATCTCTGGCTCATTAAAGTTGCCTGGGGATGCTATGTCTCTGACATTTTTGCACTCTGAACCCATTCTGTTAGGAATATCCTACAATGATAAGTTGTAGATTTACCTATACTAAAACCATAAATGGGGAGTATCAGCCAAGTAAAATACAAGAATCAGAAATCAAGACTGACAGACCAAGCCAGACCAGCCAATCTGGTGGAATAATTTATAATCCCTGTTAAGCATTTTCATCCTAGATGACAAGACTTCATCAGAACTAAGAGATTCATAAAATCATCAGTTAAATAATCAGTTAAAAATATCATTCCCAATGAATTTCTTAAAATTGCCACCTCCGCAATTTCCCACCCCATATCTGTCCTGATCAACTGCTCCATTGCAGAGCAATACGTCCCATGTCTCTGGAAAATATATCATATTATTCTCCTCCATAAAAGTGGATCCTCTAAAGAACTAAAAACTACCATCCCATAGCGATCCCCTCTCCTCTTGCTAATATTTTAGAAAAATGCATTTACAACAAGCTCCTAAACCATCTCCTCAATCACAACCTCCTTTCCTCCTCATAACATGGTTTTAGACCAAAACATAGCACTAGTACTGCCCTTCTGTCTTTCATTAACACCATCCAACATCTCATAAATGAAGGCCAACTTGTTTCATCCATTTTCCTTAATATGTCAAAAGCCATTGACACTGTATCCCACCAAATACTTCTCAGCAAACTCTCATACTATAGCCTTAGTTCATCAGCTCTATCTTGCATCCATAGCTATCTTTCCAACCAACAGCAAGCTACCAAATGGGAAATACTCTCCATCTCTGTTGGGGTCCCCCAAGTTTCCATACTAGGCTCTCCCCTCTTCACAATATTTACAAATAACCTCAGCTCTGCAACACAGCTAGCCTCCATTGTCCAGTGCACTGACAATTCCATGCTTATATGCTCAGCCCCCACTGCCCAGGAGTCCCAAATAAAAATGCAAACCTCTTTTCAAGACATAGAAAAATACCTTACAGAACATCAACATATTCTAAACCCAAACAAAACTAAGATAATAGTCTTCAGAAACAGCAAACGCAAATCACACCAGCTCCCTCTAACAATACTCTCTTCAAATGGAAGCAAGATAAAACCCACAAGCCAAACCAAATTTCTGGGCATAACAATAGATGAAAACCTAAGATTTGACAGGCACATTTCCCTCACTATGAAAAAAGTCCACTTCAACCTAGGCACCCTGTATAGAGCCAAACCATACCTTACAGAAACTGCCATACTGGCCACTGCTCACTCACAAATACTTTCCACCGTCCTTTACATATCCCAAATATTTACTAACCTACTAGAAATGGACCTAAATAACCTAGAATCCTGCTACAAAAAATTGCTAAATTTGCCACAGGACTCTCATATAGAACCCACCACTGCACCATACTTTCCCAACTCAACTGGCTAGAACTCCTTACCTTTCTATCACTCAACCAGATGACTATAGCCCACAAAATAATCCACCTACCCAATGATTGCCCTGCACTTTCTAAACTAATCCAACTCAATGTAAATCTCAGATCTCTTAGATCTTTTAACAAACTAATGCTAAAGGTCATTCAAACCTACAACTCCCATGGCGCCTCCCTCTACTCTTACAAGATTTCCAAGCTCTGGAATACTCTTCCTCAAACCATAGCAAAAAATCCTAACTATCATGAGTTCAAACACCTCCTTAAAGAACATCTGGCAAATCATTGGCTTTGCACCTGTCATACTCCTGGATAAGTCTACCAACTCCCTGACTATATCTTCTACTTTTACTCCTTCTAATCTCAGGCTCTTAACGCCATGTTTTCTGTTCTTACCGCCTAGCTAAATTCTTCATTTTTCTGTCAACAGGTAGATTTGGACAGTGGTCCTAGACAATCTTATTGATCTTATATTTGTAACCACATCTACTACCGTTATATCTCCTGTATACAATATGGTCTCCTAAATCACTTACTATCCTTGCATTCTGTTACCTGATGCTGTATTTGTCTTTGACAGTAATTAATATTGCCAGTTTAATTACACTCTTACTATGGATCAAACATAATTAATTTTTGCCAGTACTCTTACTATTGTAGCAATATTAGTTTTACTAGCACTATTTTCTGCCATTATTGTTAGTATGTTTAGTATTATTAGTTTCTGTAACTGTAAATTGTATAACTGGAGCTTTTTTCCCTGTGTCTCCGCTGAAAATAGGCTTCTAGCCCAGCCGGACATTACCCGGTAAACAAATGTAAAAAATAAATAAAAAATAAATGTGACCAGTAGTGTCCAATCACAAAATAGCAGTTAAAAACAATTAACAATATTTAATCAAATTCTCTAGTAAAATACCATTCAAAAGTATGTATAGGTTCATGCATCTTTATTGCAATTACATTTTACTGTGGTTTATGAAACCCACACTGACTTGTGTGGCATTTCAAATTGCCCTGCCACATAAAAAACATGATAAAGAATAACTTGGAGGCTGACAAACTAGGGAGTGGAGAAGCCATTGCAATGTCACTGGAAAATCAGAGTTTCTGTTGTTCCTAATCCCTTTGGTCTGTACTTTCATTTCTATAGATGCCTGCATGTATCTGCTTCCTGAGCACATATGACTGGGTGGGGTTTATATTATATCATTGAACGCTTAAAAAAGCGAACGATGAATAATCGACCCCAGGTAAGCGAAAGCTTACAATCTCAAAACCTCAGAACAGCGATTTTTTTTCCAAGGGAAAAAAATCGCCGTTCCAAAAAAAAAAAAAAATTGAAATAATACATAAAGTGGGGGGCAACTCCCCACTTAAATATACCAACTCCGAGATCGCACTACAGTGCCGAAAACAGCAAAGTAACTGAAGCGGCCAAGCAAATTCTTTCTCTGGGAAAGAATTCACTTAAAAGCCGCTTTGCTATTTTGCCTTTCATTGTTTTAAGTTCGACCAAGATGCATTCGATCAAATGCGTCTTCGGTCATCTAATAGGAACCCGCTGGGTGTTATGGAACACAGCTATAGTGTCTATAGTGTGCAATAAATTCTACATGTGAATGAACATTTCAACATTCAACATTGTGTCATGATTGTCTCAGCAAATTACTAATCTGACAGTGAGCATGTTGCAACAGATGATTACACATATAGGGGACAACAGTTCTTATCTGGAATGGTGGCATTTGAGATATTTACTACTGTTTATAGGCTGCATTACAAAAGTACAGGCTTTGAGGAATAAAAGTACATTTATTTATTTTATTTTTTTATTTTACATTTGTTGGCCAGGCTAGTCTAGCTGGATATATGTCCATTTTCAGTAGAGGCCCGGGGAGAAAAGCTCCAGAAAGTTAAGTACAATAGACAATAGACAAAGACAAAGATAGGTACGGCATCATTAATGCTAAAAACAGGGCAATTGAATAGAGGTAGTACATGAAAATAGTCAAATACATAGAAAATACACCAATCATATAAAGTGGAAAAAAATGTTGTTTTTTTTTTGCAACACACAGTGAAATACATAAGCCTCAAATGTAATAGAGGTAGAGCTATCAATGTTACAGAGAGGCATAGATTATAGGAAGTTTGGCAGAAGAAAAGGTAGGGAGGTGGAAAAAGAGTTAACCAGGGTTAGTGCAAGAGCATAGCCAGTGTTGAGATGAATTTTTAGCTGTGTTTTAAAAAGCAGAAGAGAGGACAAAGAGCTACATAAGCTAAATACTTATTTGACATTAAATATATTCAGACTGCATCTAAAACAAAGAAAGCCAATTTCTTGCCTGGCATCAGTGGGAAAAACTCTAGCAAATACTTTCTTCTATCCACCTTAATATAATCCTTTTTACTTGCTCTGCTGAAAGCAATTGATCTAAAATGTCTGAGTAGGCAGCCAGTAAGGTTCCACCTGTGAAGTAATTTTACTAAAGTGGGTCATACTTACAGTTCTTGCTATCTACTTCCTTTGTACGACTGGAGACTCCTGAATACTTTCATCCACCTATGATTATCTGGTGCCAGTTGCTTAAATACAGCATCATTAAAATTACTTTCACTGCTTTAGACATGGAATCCGGCAACCAAATATATTAAATAATTTAGTCTACAGGAAGAAAAATTAGTCTGGGAAGATGACAATGTCTGGTTGACATCACCTTCCATGGTGCTGGAAGTGATAGGCAGGGGAGGTTTGAAAAAATGGCTAGAGTCCAAGCGGGGTGATGGAGGGCAAAGATGTCAATCAGATGTTGGATCTTGTTTGGTTATTTTTCTGTTTTGATGAAAGACATTGCAGATGAAGTTAAATCTTTGGATTGAAAAAGAACAGGCTGTCTATGATTTACAGTGTGGCAGAGAACACAGGGCATACACAGGAAAGGCCAAGATACACACACTGGTGTATCATCCACAGACACTGGAAATGGAAACCTTGATAGGAAAGAGATTGCAAATTTTTCATTGGTGGCCATTTTTTATGATATGCAGTGATTACAAGCAGTAGTATGTGATAAGAATCTTGGGGTGGAAGTTAAGGTATTTCACCACTTTGCTTAGGGGATCTTTGATAGAACTCAGGTAGATGGGAAAGGTGTGGGAACAAAGAGGGTCAAGTATTGATGGCTGTGAATGATGGGGTGTAATGAATGTAGCCTTCTGTTTGTTCTTTTGAGTTCAGAGAAGGGGTTTATTCAGAACAAAGTGTCTGGCTAAGAACTGAATGGGGAAAAATACAGCATTTGCTAAAAATGTATTCTAGCAAAGAGGATACACATGTTGATAAAGAGAAGGTCAGACTCCAATAGTGCATGGGATAAGGGCACATATCATTTCTTGGCTATTTAAAAATCAAGAAAATAGTTGTACTTGTATTTATGGAAGATATGCAGGAAGGAAGAATGGTGCGTTGCTGCATGGACCCTCCATGTGCTGTGGCAGTAAGATTAACTACTGTGTTTGCAAGCTACTTTATCTATACATACAGGGGTTCTAATCTGACATCAGTCAACTTGCATGTGTGTACATACACCTATCACTTTAAGCAGAGCTCCTGAATGACCCTATTTAAGTGCAACATAAACAAATGGATGGCAGACCATAAATTCTCTCTGGGGGTAGTACCTAAATCCCTCATGGAAACAGTCAAAAAATGGGTAACACTGCAGTGATAAGTCCAGTATATTCCAAGAAAAGCAAAATAAAAAAAATGGAAAGACCAGAGCCACAAACAATCTTTAAATATGACTTTAAAAATGTTATATAAAACACAGAATATAAACAAAACACAAATGTCAAAATACACTGTCACCATAAAGGCTTCATCAGACAGATACAAACAGCCAAAGCCAAGTCCATTTTTACTGATAGTGAATAAGTCACATGATGTTATTGGTTATGCAAAAGCCTTAAATGAGACTTTAAAGTTGCCATGTCATTAAGACCAGGTGTAATATGAGCTCTGAACCTAAAAATCCATTTGAGTTCTTCATATTCATTGAGGTCTTTCATGCGGCCCTCTGTTAAAGGTGTTGGTAGTGCTTTCAAAATTGCAAACTTAAAAGTGTGAGTACTATCACTGTCCTTTAAGTGGAAAGGATTTCTCTCTATATGCTTATAGTAATTGTAAATCTACTAACCTCATTTATTATGCCACATGTTGCAAATGTAATGCATATTATAAAAGGAAGACCAACAGAAAATTAAAAGAGGGAATAAGGCAACATCTCGCAGATATAAACAACAACATCCTCACTAATGCTTTATGTAAACACCTAAAGGACACTGATAGTACTCACACTTTTAAGTTTGCAATTTTGAAAACATTATCAACACCTTTAACAGGTGGCAGCATGAAAGACCTCACTGAATATATTCTTCTTCATCTTTCGGCTGCTCCCATTAGGGATCACCACAGATCAACTGTTTTTATTTCTTCCTGTCCTCTGCATCTTGCTCTGTCACAACAACTACCTGCATGTCCTCTCTCACCACATCCATAAACCTTATCTTAGGCCTTCCTCTTTTCCTGTTACCTGGCAGCTTCATCCTTAGCATCTTTTTTTCCAATATACTCTGCATCCCTCCTCAGCACATGTCCATACCAACGTAATCTTGCCTCTCTGGCTTTGTCTCCAAACCTTCCATTCCTAATCCTGTTCATCCTCATCACACCCAGTGCAAATCTTAACATCTTCATCTCTGCCACATCAAGCTCTGACTCCTGCCTTTTTGTCAATGCCACTGTCTCCAACCCATAAAACATAGCTGGTCTCACTACCCTCTTGTAGACCTTCCCTTTCACTCTTACTGGTACTCGTCTGTCACAAATCACTCCTGACACTCTTCTCCGCCCACTCCATCCTGCCTGTACTCTCTTCTTTACCTCTCTTCCACACTCACCATTAATCTGAACTGTTGATCCCAAGTATTTAAACTCATTCACCTTTGCCACCTCTACTCCCTGCATCCTCACCATTCCTCTATCCTCCCTGTCATTCACACACATATATTCTGTCTTAGTCTTGCTGACCTTCATTCCTCTTCTCTCTAGAGCATATCTCCACCTCTCAGAGTCTCCTCTACCTGTTCCCTACTCTCACTACAGATCACAATGTCATCTGCAAACATCATAGTCCACGAGGACTCCTCTCTGATCTCGTCTGTCAACCTGTCCATCACCATTGCAAATAAGAAACGGTTCAGAGCTGATCCTTGATGTAATCCCAACTCCACCTTAAACGCATCCGTCACTCCTACCGCAGACCTCACCACTATCACACTACCCTCGTACATATCCTGTACCACTCTTACATACTTCTCTGACACTCCCGACTTCCTCATACAATACAACAACTCCTCTCTAGACACCCTGTCATATGCTTTCTCTAAGTCCACAAAGATACAATGCAACTCCTTCTGACATTTTCTGTACTTTACCATCAACACTCTCAGGGCAAACATCACAGCTGTAGTGCTCTTTCCTGGCATGAAACCATACTGCTGATCACTAATCATGACCTCCCTTCTTAACCTAGCTTCCACTACTCTTTCTCATAACTTCATGCTGGGACTGATCAATTTAATCCCTCTGTAGTTACTACAGCTCTGCACATCACCCTTATTCTTAAATATTGGTACCAAAACACTTTTTCTCCATTCCTCAGGCATCCTCTCACTTTCCAAGATTTTATTAAACAATCTAGTTAAAAACTCCACTGCCATTTCACCTAAACACCTCCATTCTTCCACAGGTATGTCATCTGGACCAACAACCTTTCCATTCTTCATCCTCTTCATAGCTAGCCTTACTTCCTCCTTGCTAATCCACTGCACTTCATGATTCACTATCCACACATCATCCAACCTTCTCTCCCTCTCATTCTCTTCAATCATCAGCCCCTCAAAGTACTCTTTCCATCTGCTCAACACACTCTGCTCGTGTGTGAGTATGTTTCCCTCATTATCCTTTATCACCCTTACCTGCTGCACATCTTTACTAGCTTGGTCCCGCTGTCTAGCCAATCGGTACAGGTCCTTTTCTCCCTCCTTAGTGTCCAACCTTTCATACAACTCTTCATATGCCATATCCTTAGCCTTTTCCACCTCTCTCTTTGCCATGCACCTCATCTCCTTATACTCTTGTCTACTTTCTTCATCTCTCTGACAATCCCACTTCTTCTTCGCCAACCTCTTTCTCTGTATACGCTCCTGTACTTCTTCATTCCACCACCAGGTCTCCTTGTCCTCCTTCCTCTTTCCAGATGTCACACCAAGCACCTTTCTAGCCATCTCTCTTACTAGCTCTGCTGTAGTTACCCAGCTATTCGGTAACTCTTCACTGCCACCCAGTGCCTGTCTTAACTCTTCCCTGAACTCCACCTACAATTACCCTTTTCCAATTTCCACCATTTGATCCTTGGTGCTGCCCTTACACTCATCCTCCTCTTCTTGATCACCAATGTCATCCTATAAACCACCATCCTATGCTGCCTAACTACACTTTCCTCTGCCACCACTTTACAGTCTCCAATCTCCTTCAGACTGACCCTTCTACATAAGATATAATCCACCTGTGTGCATCTTCCTCTACTCTTGTATGTCACCCTATGCTACTCCCTCTTGTTAAAATATGTATTCATCACAGCCATGTCTATCTTTTTCGCAAAATCCACTACCACCTGACCTTCTGCATTCCTTTTCTTAACACCATACCTACCCATCACTTCCTCATCCCCTCTGTTTCCTTCACCAACATGCCCATTAAAATCTACTCCAATCACCAGTCTCTTACCCTTGGGTGAAGTCATCACCACTTCATTCAACTCATTCCAAAATTTTTCTTTCTCATCCATCGCACACCCAACTTGTGGAGCATATGCACTAACAACATTCATCATTACACCATCAATTTCCAGCTTCATAAACATCACTCTATCCGACACTCGTTTCACCTCCAAAACACTCTTAGCATACTGTTCCTTCAGGATAACCCCTGTGCCATTTCTCCTCCTATCCACACCATGATAAAACAATGTGAACCCATCTCCGATACACCTAGCCTTGGTCCCCTTCCATCTGGTCTCTTGCACACACAATATAACAAACTTCCTTCAGTCCATCATATCAGCTAGCTCTCTCCCTATACCAGTCATACTGCCAACATTCAAAGTTCTGACCCTCACTATCACAGTCCTAGCCTTTACCTGCCTTCAGGCATGCCTTCCCCCTCTTCTCCTCCTTTGGCTAACAGTAGCCCAATTTCCGCCAGCATCCTGTTGGCCAACAGTACTGGTGGCGGTCATTGTTAACCCGGGCCTCGACCGATCCAGTATGTATATCTGTACTGTTGTCCGCATGTATGATTTGGCAAAATTTTACGCCGGATGCCCTTCCTGATGCAACTCTCCCCATGAACTCAAATTTATTTTCAGGTTCACAGCTCATATTACCCCCAGTCTTAATGATGTTTTATTTATTTATTTGATATGTGTTAACTGGGTTAGCCCAACTGAGCCAGGGACCCATTTTCAGTTGAGACCCGAGGAGAAAAGCTCCATAACAATACATAATAATGCAATACAATAAAGGAAATACTTAAATGTACATTAGACATAAACAACAAATAATAAATGGGTGATTACATAGGGCAGATAGACTTAGTTAACAAAAGGCAATTAAAAGACATTGACTAGTCCAGAGCAAAAAAGTTATGTAAAAGTGATAATTACATTATTTATATACAGAAGTTTACACAGGTAATGTGACGATACAACAAAAAGATGTTTGGTTAAATTCTACTTACAAATAAGCAGCAGATGCTCTGCAGATTGTTTAGTCCTCAGTAAGAGTGAGATAGAGTCATGTGAGATTTGAGCTTTAAAAATAAAGGAAGGAAGAGATTGTGAAAGTGGTAGGTGGGGGAGGATTTATGTAGGGTTCTGACAGGAGCAGGACCATGAGTTAGATAGGAAGTTCTTTAGCTCTTTTTTGAAAGTGTTACTGTGTTTGATGTTTCTAATGTTAGAGGGGAGTTTGCTCCAGGCTTGGACTGTTTATCTGTATAGGAGTTTTTGTTGGGTTTGTAAACATCAGTGATGTGCTGGTCGGAGCTACAGAGAGAATGATGAGGGATATAGAAGGATACTAGACAGGAAAGGGGAAGGGCAAGTAGTAGTATATTAAGTATGGAGTGTGTGATGTGTAACTGTGGCAGAAAAGTGATAGGAGTTTGGAGTGGGAAAAAGCATAGTTAATGTGGGTTGGATGGGAAATTTATGAATAAGCTGAGAGTATGAAGGGGTTGTTCAAATTTCTGATGTGGGTGGGGATATTAGGTGGTTGGGGAGTGGTTGGATAATGGGTGGTGTGGTTGACTAGTATTTTGATAGTAGTGGAAGCGGTAATAAAGATGGGTAGAGTATAAATTTAGAGGATGTGGGAGTGGGTGGAAATTGGGGGTAGGGTGGGGAGTGGAGTGAGCCTGAATGTAGTGAGGGCAAATGGAGTAGAAAGAACCAAGCTATTGAGATGCTGACAGTAAAACCTATCAGTAGGACCATGTCAGTGCCTTTCTGGAGATTACAATTCAAGGCTCTTCAGTCATCCAAAGTAGAAAAGTAGATTTTACGTTGTTTAAATTTGAGTTTTATAGTTATTTTATACAAAAATGTAAATAAACTGCTAGAAATAACTTTTGACTGGGGGGGGGGGGAGTCTAGGCAACAGGGGGAGGGGGTGGGGACCAAAAGCACTGTTGTCTGTGCTAGATATACATGCCACAGTAATTTAGCTTATAATGTTAAAAACAGACTCAGCCACAAAATTGCAAAAAGAATTGAGTTCAAAGTAAAATATGGAGGGCATGGTAACTTTAAAGCCTTATTTAAGGTTTTTGCATAATCAAATTAAATAGCATCATGTGACTTACTATCAGTAAAAATGGACTCGACCTTGGTTGTCTCTATTTGCCTTATGAAGCCATTATGGTGAAAGTGTATTTTGACACTTGCATTTTATTCTTATTCTGTGTTTTATATAACATTTTTTAAAGTCTCATTAAAAGTTTGTTCTTGGTTCCGGTCTTTCCATTTTTTTTATGTCCCTCATGGGCAGAGCATTTCGTCCTGATCATAGACTCACTCTGCAAATAATGACCATTTAACCAAGGTCAGTTAGGGAACACAGGTATAACATGGCTAGGCTTGTAAAGGGCCTAGGGCCATTAGCCTAGTAACCTTCTATGAACCTATGGCCATCCTGTTGTTCAGGTAAGATCAACATTTTCCAGTTGGTTTGGTCCCAGAGAAGTGCCTGGTCAATGTACCTAATTCATAAGTATCTGATAAAGGAAATGGCTTGAAATCTTGCCATGGTTAGCAGGATGGCAATTTGGATTTATGGAAGATTCTATTAGGATACCTGAGTGGTGGAGGTTCCCTGGCTGGCACAGCATGGTACAGGAATCACTGTTGTGTTGCTAAATTATAGCACAGATTATCAAGTCAAGTAAGATAATGAGCAGTTTATATCCACACTGTCTTTATTATGCTGTTTTACCATTGCTGCTAGGTAGATTGACTTTATTTCCTGCTGAAAAAATAGATGTTGCTTTATACATTATGGTCTAAATTATATATTGGAAGAAAAATGAAAATTGCTGAACAGCTGCATGTTTTAAATTATTTTGAATTCTTGTACTGGGTTAGCCCAACTGAGCCAGGGACCCATTTTCAGTTGAGACCCGTGGAGAAAAGCTCCATAACAATACATAATAATGCAATACAATAAAGGAAATACTTAAATGTACATTAGACATAAACAACAAATAATAAATGGGTGGTTACATAGGGCAGACAGACTTAGTTAACAAAAGGCAATTAAAAGACATTGACTAGTCCAGAGCAAAAACTGAATAGCTATGCTTGTTTGTAACAGGATTTCAATTTCAAAGCTTAATTCTTTGTGTATTGATGCAATTGGGCAATGTAACACAGATGTGATTGTTTGTACTTATGTCTTAGAAGAAGCAGTTTGAAGTTAAACTAAGATAGCGTGAGTTTGTTGTGCGTTTATGTAAGAGTGCTCCAATGAGGTTTACAAACCTGGTATATGCAGTTTGGAGTCATTATCAATGTTCTTTTTTTCCATTTTTACAGAGGGGCAAGGAGTTGTGTCAAGTCTTGCCACTTTTCTCTACTTTAAGCTACTCTTTGTCATTCAGTGGTTGTACCCTCCTGTCTCAGGACTTCCATCACATAATCTTTCCATCCCTTATTTGGATATTCAGGTTTCTCAAGCCTTCCTCTGGTCTCTGTCAAATCCACTTTAGCAAATTGCATTCTACTCTGTTACATGTGACCATATCACCTGTGACAAAAGGAGGTACTGCCAGCACAGCTAGCTGGAATTTTGTAAATAATTATATGTCATTTGTAAATATCAAACTGATTTATATAAGATGCTAGTGTTACAAATGTATTAGAACTGTATGCCATGTGTATATCAAACTGATTTTACAGATGTTTGTGTTGAAAAGGTACTTATAAAGTGTTTGTGTTTGAAATGTACCCACTGTGTGCCTTACTAGAGAGAACAGAAATGTGCACACAGTGCCACACACTATTGTAACTGTTTAAATGTATATGTTTTAACAGACAAAACTGGAGAGTTAATCTCAGTCCCTCATCCATAGCTATCTTTCCAACCAACAGCAAGCTACCAAATGGGAAAACAGCCTTTCCTCCTTACTCCCCATCTCTGTTGGGGTCCCCCAAGTTTCCATACTAGGCCCTCTCCTCTTTACAATATTTGCAAATAACCTCAGCTCTGCAACACAGCTAGCCTCCATTGTCCAGCACACTGACAATTCCACGCTTATATGCTCAGCCCCCACTCCCCAGGAGTTCCAAATAAAAATGCAAACCTCTTTTCAAGACATAGAAAAATGCCTTACAGAACATCAACATATTCTAAACCCAAACAAAACTAAGATAATAGTCTTCAGAAACAGAAAACACAAATCACACCAGCTCCCTCTAACAATACTCTCTTCAAATGGAAGCAAGATAGAACCCACAAGCCAAACCAAACTTCTAGGCATAACGATAGATGAAAACCTAAGATTTGACAGGTATATTTCCCTCACTATGAAAAAAGTCCACTTCAACCTAGGCACCCTGTATAGAGCCAAACCATACCTTACAGAATCTGCCATACTGGCCACTGCTCACTCACAAATACTTTCCACCCTCCTTTACATATCCCAAATATTTACTAACCTACCAGAAATGGACCAAAATAACCTAGAATCCTGCTACAACAAAATTGTGTATTATTTATTATTAAATATATTTAAACCTTTCATTGTGGCTGATCTTTGTAGAGATATTTAAGTTTTGAGAGTACATGCATTCCTAATAGTCTTGCTCTTGGACAAACTACTATTTGTATTAATATTAATTTCACTCAGTATATTGAGTACTCTTAAAAGAGCCTTAAGGTAGCTGTCAGGAGGGTCTGGAGAGAGTCATAACTACCTTATAGTCTGGGGAGAAGGGGGCATAGCTAGTAAACCTGTGCCAGCCTTTCACAGGTGTGTGTGTGTGTGTGTGTGTGTGTGTGTGTGTGTGTGTGTGTGTGTGTGTGTGTGTGTGTGTGTGTGTGTGTGTGTGTGTGTGTTGGGCAGCTACTTGGGTAGGGACATGAAGCACTGCTTGGACAGAGAGGGTGCTGGAAGCCTTGGCTTGGGCAGTCATCTGGGATCTCAACTCTATAGCTGTGCCAGTGGGAATCTTATTAGGGATCTGGAGGAAGAGGGAGAAACCAGACCCTGACTGACTGTGGTCCCTGTGGGCTCTTAGGAGAAATTGCACTTGATGCAGAGAGCTTCATCTGGAAATACTATGTGTGTACCGGCTGTTGTCCCAGTGAATGTCCCCCCACTAATGCCTGTGGTGAGGACTGAGGCTCCTTGATTATTAGTCCAGTGGTGGGTCATCACATATTGGTTGGCAGTGGTGGGATATCCACATCATATAGTGGTTAGCAGTGATGGGATATGCACATCGCACCACCATATGTCCTCCAACGACATGTAATTGGGGCTCCATTAGTTTCTGTTTATGTCCTTATTTCTTCATTTATCCCACAGTGTGCATTTCTACTACACAAGAAAAATACTTATTCTTTCTCACCTTAAAATTCTTCAACTGCTCTGCTTTCACTACCCTGACTACTAATGCACTGCTTGCACCTTACATTTCAACTTCTTTGCCTTCTGTCACACATTAGATTTGCATATACTACCTACATTGTAATGTAGATTTCTTTTATGCCTAACCATTTTTAGTCATATTCTGAGCTCTACCTTTTTTTCTTTAAGGTAAAATACAGAATGCTAATAAAATTTACTGCACTAGTAGGGCAATTATCTTTGTTATACTATAACACTTATCTCTGTCTGTGATGTATTACAGAACACAAATGGTTTTCTGTAGTCTGTGGCACTGATTTCCTTTCAGCTTTGTGTATCATGAACACTCACAGTTTGGTTTAACAGCAGTTGTCCTGTACGGCTAAGACTTCATTGGTGTCTAGTTCATTTTGTAAGAGTAGGTGTGACAAATAACAGAGGGTGATTTGCATGCATGACAGTCATGGAAGGGTCATTCAAATTTCATATTCATGGCATTCACAGTTTGCAGACTTCATGTCAACTTAGTTCTCTCAGTATTGTTCATTTTGAATTTTAGCAAACAAACACAGCTGCACAGAGCAGAAAGACAATACAAAGAACAGCACAGGGTAGTTGAATCAATCACCATTTATTAAACAATAATTGGACTTTTGCATGATATTGTAATTTGTCTTCAACTCTGGAGGACTATTTTTCGGTCCTGAACTCTGATGAAGGGGCAATAATTGTTAATTGGGGTAATACCCAAGATGCCTATTGCCTTGGGTTGAGATCTATTTAAGGTACTGAATGGATTTCCTTTTAATAAAATACTAAATTATAAACATTATACTAAATGTACTGTGGTGTCTGTACTGCACAGCAGGATCAAATGAGTTCAACATTCAGCTGCATTTTTCACAACAGTGAAATTATTAGTAAAGTTTAAGCTTTGCCTTTAACAGCAAATCACAGAACAATGCACCTTCCATTTACTTATGTATGTATATTCATAATTAACTAATTCAGGGAATTTCTTTTGTACATTACTATGGACAATGTGTCTACAAAGTAATTACAACTGTTATGGATCTTTGTACAAGTAGCAAATGTGAAGATAGTAAAGGAAGACATGGCAAGTCATGGGTCACAAAGTTTTTGAAACAAGTGCCCAAGCCATAACACTAAATTATCCTCTTTTTCTGTTGTTGCTAGTTGATGACAATATTGTTTTATGAACAAGACCCAAAGCCATGTCAGGACAATTCATAAAATGGTCTACACCCAAAGGAATGGACTTTGCATCTGACAAGAACCAAATGGGAGGAGCTGGAGGCAGCCACACCCTTTTACAAAACAGATGCTAAAAGATGTGAGAGACTGGATGATATTGTTTCATTTAGTGAGGGGTTAACTTAATTCAGAAGTTTGCTATGATGTTTATTCATAATAATAAAGGAGAAAAAGATTAATTGCTTTGGTTTAAGATAACTGGAAGGAATATCTTATAATGAAATACATATGACAAGTTGTTCAGACAGTGGGTTTTAAGAGTTAACCAGACAGATTTCAAAGATAGTGGATCCCAAGTCAAATAGAAATGCATGTTTTATGCAGACTGTGTGTTTTACTTACCTTTTAGTCTTTTGTTACACTGCCTGGTGAAAGAAAGGTAATAGGAAAGCAGTGTTTGGAAGAGAGTGCCTCATGAAGATGTCATGAGTCATTTAAGGTAGAAAAGACAGCTAGTCAGTTACACAGATAAATACATACACACATCATTTTATATAAAATATATGTGTGGGTATGTGTGTGTACATATGTGTGTGTGTGTGTGTGTGTGTGTGTGTGTGTGTGTGTGTGTGTGTGTGTGTGTGTGTGTGTGTTGTGTGTGTCTATGCATTTATACATATGGATACATATACACAATGATAAAGAGAGTTGGTAAGAGCTAGAGATGACACAGGCAGAGTGTTTTCATGAAATGAAATCCAGTAATCATATCCAGGATTTAATTATAATTTTCTGCTGCAACAATATATATGCCAAATTAAAACATTCTAGGCACAGAACAGTCAAAGCAAGCTGACAGTACAAGTATTAAATATTAGAATAAATGCATGTTGTAGTAAACAAATGTTCGGACCTAAAATGCCAAATTCTATGACATCCCCCTACTCCCAAATACCCAGACCTTCCAGATTTGAGATTTACCAGAATGTTTTCCTTGAAAATGGAATCTCGGTTACCCTGGGCGTAGGAAAGTATTGGTTATTAATGAGGAAAGGAAAGCCTAATTCTTCCTCAATGAAAGGTAGAACATATCATAGACTGTGGATAGTCAGGAATGCAGCCTGTTTGGTAATCATAGTTTGTGGATAGTTAGGAATGCAGCCTGTTGGGTAATCATAGTTTGTGGATAGTCAGGAATGCAGCCTGTTGGGTAATCATAGTTTGTGGATAGTTAGGATTGCAGCCTGTTGGGTAGGAGGCTTTAGGTAGTTTGGTTCATAGACATTGCCCAGTGTTTTCCACCCTATGCCCCATAGCAGGATGTAGGTCTGTCCTCCTTTGTTTGGTAGTGTAGTGAACTGGAATTAATTACAACTCTGATGGGTTAATGTTAATTAGATTCCAATGAAACCACAAAATAGACAGTGCCTCTTACTGGGTAAGGACAAACAGGCTTTTTATTATACAGCTATGCTTCCTTGTTGGGATGGGGTAAAGCTTGGTTATAGCCTTTCCTAGATGATGGTCATAACTGATGTAATGGTGAGATAATGACATGTACTTGGAGGAGATGCCTCCCATTCTAGTAGTGGTTTGTAAAAAATAACCCACTCTTTTTTCTTTCCAGGGGGAAGTTATGCTCCCCAATGGGTATGAATATACATTGCTGCTAAGATTTTGTTGTGAACAATATGTATAATGTGTAAGATGAATAGTGGATTGATAAAACAATGTGCAAGGCATCACAAAATATATAAAGATGGGATGGAATGACTGAATGCATGCTGTGGAAATTGTCCTAAGTAATAAAGCTGTAGTTCATATTGCAGTCATATGCTGTCATACAAATCTTGGAAAGATAGTTGAGAATAAGATGACCTTAGCTTAATTGTTGGAAGTGGTTTTTAGTTTCTTTGTAAAAAGTCATTAAAGGTTACATTTTTTCCTTATTATTTTAGCTGGCTATCTACTACTGATAACCTAATATGGTGTTTAATGCATTTTAGTATGTTATGTAGACAAGAGAGCTGTGCAGCTGCCTCTTCATTTACTCGATCATCAGTTAACTAAAAGGGCATTGCCAGGACTGCTACTATACCCACCTTGTTCACCAACTCTATCAATGAAGCCTACTGACTCAAGATCTTGCTTTTAACTCCATTCAGCCAGGAAGGCTTAACATTTAAATTCTAGTTCCTATGAAAGGAAATACACTTTGGGAAGTATATGACATGACATACATGCTGTGTATGTCTTATCTTCTGGCTTGGTTAACTTTATGGGTGTGGTAGTAACAAGTAATCTAGTTTTGTGTCCCTCACCTAAATAAAGGGCAGGATTCACGAAGACTTGCACGAAGTGTAAGAGACGTGTAACACTCCATGCAAGCCTCACGATCCAGGAACAGCCCGAAACTCCGTGTAAGAGAGCAGCTAAAATGTCTCTTACACGGACTGGGCGTGGATATGCTAAATACCTCACTTGCAGCCGAAAGGCATGCAAATGAGGTAGAGTAGCGATCCACGAAACAGAAAGCAGCCCGTGTAAGAGCTGTTTTAGCTGCAGAAATGTACTCAGTTGACAACTGAGTACGTTTCTGCAAAAATCACAATGGAGCCATGTCAGCTCCAAATAAAGGGTACATATGTGTCAGGCAGCATGCCAATGGCCAAATATGTGGCCATTGGCAAGGTACCCCGATGCAAATATTAAAAAAATATAATTTTTTTTCCGGCGATGTTTAAACACAGCACAGCCCCGCACAAACGGGCTGCGCTGTATAAAACATAAAAATAAAGGTTATAAACCCACAAATGTGGGTTTTATGCAATACATGGAATGACAATGGAGGGACCAGCACACCAAAAACAACATGGCCACCGTGTAGTGGTTGCTAAGGGGGGAAGCTGAGTCTAAGACATGTAACTAAGCATTAGTAGGCAATCTGATGTAAATGAAGGTTAGGATACTGAATCCCACAGTCACATAGCAAATGAACACATTCTGAGTAGTGTAAGAGATACATAAGGGGGAGGAATAGAGTTAGAGATAGGTGACATCACAGGGGGGGATGGTAGAAAGAAATGCAGTTCTTTGGAGGTCAGTGTGTTACATGACAGATGACAGACACAGATCATGGAAAGAGGAGTGCCACAAGATAAGCATGGGAAAGTCAAGAAATGGAAGGTGTACACCGTTACTTACACCAAAGTTTCTTGCTGGGCGTGCATGCGCACGTGTGTGCGCCATGAAGCGCGAGTAGGGCAGTGTGCGCACGTGTAAGGCAGACTTAGCATGTGGGAGCGTGTTGGTAGATTTGTAACACTGTTTGCGCTGGTGTGCGCGTGTTTTAACCCCAATAGGCAGATCCTGAACCGTGTAAGCATGTGTGCGCGCATGTAAGCCACTGTGAGTGTGTTTCTGCTGGTATGCACGCTGCCCCCCCTGAAGAAACAGAAAGGAAAAAGGAAGCAACAGAATTAGTAGGAAGCTAGCAGGGAATACTGCTGGAGCTAGCAGGTGAAAACAATAAGAAGCAGGCAATTACACAGGCAGAATAGTAGCCCAGCCCAGCACTTAAAACTCTACAAACAGCAGTGCAGGATGTTTCTCTCAAGAGACACTGCAAGACAGGAGTAAGCTATTAGAAGTGAAAACTGAAAAAGCTGAACTCAGAGCAGAAATGCTAGGGGCTGCCATAGCTGTCATAATGAGACATAGGTGACTTGCTGAGGGTAGTGACAATGCAGATGGTGCCAGACAACCCACAGTGAGGAGACGGAGAAGAGTGTACAGGCCCAGGGTCACTTACCATGGGTTACATGAGCTGGAGATAGTAGATTGCTATAGAGTGGACAGAGAGCTCCTGCAACAAATAGTCGAGCTGTGCAGGCCACGTCTCACACACAGAACCAACAGAGGGGAACCCATCCCAGTGGAAACCAAGGTATGTGTTGGCCTAAGAATACTAGCAACAGGTACCTTCCAGAGACCAACTGGTGATATGATGGGGATATCACAGGCATCAGCCTCCAGGGTACTGCACCAGTTCCTGGATGCCATGTCAGCACATGTCGGTGATCATGTATATTTCCCCAATGCCCGTGAGGTATTGGCCAGCAATATGCATCTCTTCCAGCAAATAGCGGAATACCCTGAGGTAGTGGGTGCAATAGACTGCACGCACATATGCATCAAAGCACCAGCTGGTGAGCGATGTAGGGCCTACATTAACCACAAGGGCTTCCCCCTCCATTAACTGCCAGGTTGTGTGTGATGCCCAGGGCATAATAATGAATGTGTGTGCTGGCTGCCCTGGGAGCTACCATGATTCCCACATCTGGCATTTGACGCAGCTGTACCAGACATTTGCCAATGGGGACATCCCACACGGACACCTAGTGGGGGATGCAGGTTATGCACTGGAGCCGTGGCTGATAACACCCATCAGAAACGCACACACACCTGAACAGGAATGCCATAATGAGTCACACGCACAAACACGTAATGCAATAGAGCGTGTGTTTGGGCTGCTCAAGTCATGGTTCCGGTGTCTGGACACATCTGGTGGAGCCTTGCAGTACTCACCAACTACATGTACCCAAATTGTCATGGTATGTGCTATGCTACATAATATGATCTTGAGAAAACAGCTGCAGCAGGACCAGCATAGGGCTGTGCCAAACAGCCCCCCCACCATTGCCAAGGCCATCACAGGCAGAGCGTTACTCGGAGGAGGAACAACCTGAGCCTGCCCCAGTAGGCAGAAGGAGGCATGCTCAGTATGTCCTAGCCTTGGCAAAGAGGCAATGCATAGCACATACACTGGCTCAGTAGGAACCCTGGGAATGATACCCCTCTCTGACTCACTCAAATAATAACAGGGATGCCTAAAATGACATCACCTGCTCACAAACATGTACAGGGAGTGTAATATGTGCATCCGACAGAGGCAGCCCTGCAGCACCACCTGAGGCATGAATGCCATGTGTTAAGTAATGTAACACCATGTACTATATACACACTTGAGGACCCTGACTAACATCCACCCTCACCAAGCATGAAGCCACAAAATGACGATGGGATGATCAATTGCAATAATTGGCTGAAGTAATGCAGTTAGTCAAATGGGAGCCAATGTGTTTCAGCCTGGGAAGACATGCTGAGCATGACATGATGCACCATCTGCTACGGGTGGTGTGCACCTATCAGTCCAGGCCCCATGGATACTGGCAAAGGCTGTCAGTACCCACAGCATGCCCTGAATAGGTAAGTCTCAAAACACAAACCCACCTTCATAGGTACCACAAGGGATAGGAACCTAGATGTAATGCTACCCAATGCCAGAAGTCTAAACAGCAAGATGTGTGCAGTGTAAACGCACACAGTATGGAGAATGTTGATATCTGTCCTGTAATAGAAAACTGGGTCAAGGCTCACATCAGCACCCTAACACTACCAGGTTACACCTCATACTGTGCTGTACAGCCTCAAAACATGGAACAAGCTACAAAAGGAGGGTGACTAGCAATAATTGTCAAAGATAACCACACCCCCATGTTGGTACCACAACAAGAAGCAGCATGGATTAGCCATGGTCAAGTACCAGTGGCTAAAACCGCCTCCCAGTATATAGCCTGCTGCAGACTACTGTCCTAACACCAGGAACTGCACCTGGCCTATGTTGGAATACATGAATATATCAAGCCCCCCAAACCACATTATATTGGTTGACTGAAAATACCCAGACATACACTGGGAGCATTACACTAGCACCAACACAGTAGGAGAAAAGTACCCAGAATCCATAAACCAAAATGCCCAGAAACAACGTACCACTCCCACAAGAGGGGTAAGCATACTGGATGTGATAATCAGCAACATGCGTACTGGATGGCAAGATGAGAAGTGTATCCCTCACTGGTAAGACCAGACCATAGAGTAATCACACCGGATATACACATCCTGACCACAGTCCCTGGCCAGAAAACCACAGTGAAAAACACGTGTAAAGCATAAGTTGCACCCCTCCAAACTGATGTGGAATCCACTAAAGACCCTGTACAGGTGCAGAATATGGGACACACCGCAGAACCTGTTATACAGGTATTCCATGAACACAGCCTGGAATGCTTGGATTATGCAATCACAAATAACAACAAGACACAATGCCATACATGCAGGCATCTGGCATGCTGGACTCCAGCCATTACCAAACTATGCAAGAGAATGAGGAAGCTACTACATGATAGAGCAAACATAAAAAGGGAAGTAATCACTGATCAGTAGTATGGCAATAAAATATGTCCACACATACAATCCACTAAGGCCAGCTACAACAAGTAGAATCTTTGAATCCTGAGGCAATGTTACACCTGCCCCAAGTACACAGACAACCCTCAACTCCCCCCAATAAATACAAATATATGTGAGAGATGCAACCATTTATCCAAACTGGAGGCTGAGCTCCCCCAACTCAGTACTGTCAAAACTAGTCAGGAGGAGAAGGTAACCACATACACCACAAACCCAGTCCCACATAGACCTATCACAACTGTAAACCAAACACATAAACACAGAAAAACATCCCCGGAGGCCCTAATTACAAACACACCACACCAACAGAGGCCTCCAAAGCAGACCCCAAGCAACCACAACCTCCAAACATAGCACATGCAACACATGGTACACAAAGCTGGTGTGCCAAACAGTCACAGGCCAGAAGGAGAAACAACATGCCTGATACAGTTGTAATAGGTGTCTGTATAGGCAGACACACTGCTGTCCCACTCACCAGACTGAACAAGGGAAAGGGTACAGTAAGCTGCCTGTAGGCTGCCACAATATGCCACATAACACAAGTACGCAGGTCACCCCAAAGCAAGCAGAATATGATGCACTCATTGTCCATGCTGGTGTGAATGACCTGAGATGTACCTCCCTGGACTACATGAAAAGAGACATGGATGATCTCTCTGAGTATGTACTCCAGGCCGGTATGACACTGGCCATTTGCAGCATCCAACCCTCACCAAGAATGATGCCACAGTACAAACACAGAATGATCAGCTTTAACAGGTGGCAAAATTACAGCTGTCAGTCCAAGAGGATCTAATGTCTGTCTGCTTGAGATGTCATGCATGACAAGCCATGCTGCTGTTCCAGGGATGGCTTGCACCTGCTATCCCTGGGTGTCTGGATACTGGATAAGGCCTTTGCCATCTCCATAGAGCTGTACGTTGGCAAGGCCGAAAAGACTAACCCACCACCCTAGAAAACATAAATGGTAAGAAACATAAGGGTAATGCTGACCAATGCCAGATGTGTAAACTGCAATATGCATGCTCCTGAGGCACTTCCCAGTATGGAGAACATCGATGTCTGTGCAGTGACAGAAACCTGCTGCAAGCCTACTGACAGCACACCAGCACTACCAGGTTATACCTCATATTATGCGTTATGGCCCCAACACCTGGACCAAAACATCAAAGGAGGGGGAGTATCCATATGCAGCACAGACACCCATACAGCCAGGTAACTGACAATGCACGAAGCAGCGGAGACCACCCATGTGCACCTAACTGTAGTCAAAACTGCTGTACAGTCTGTAGCATGCGACAGACCACACTCTCACACACAGGAACCCCACCCAGACATCCTGAAGACACTGGACAGTATGAATGTCCCACCAAATACCAAACAAGGTACTCACAAATCACCACATAGGTGGTAAGCCATTATGTATGCAAGGAGTAATCAGGGACCTAGGGACACAAGTCGACAGTAACCTGTCATGTGACACTCACAATGCCAATGTGGCTAGGAAGACTGTCTATATTGGACACCGTATCATGAAAAGATTCACATCTACATCAACAGAGGTCATTGTGTCCCTGTACTGTTCTCTTATCAGACCCATAATCTAGTACAATGACTCATATGGGATGTACCGTACCTGACACCTGCAGCGGTTAGGAAGACCTCAAAGGTACCTCACCAAGAGGATAAAGGGTGTCAAATATATGTCATATGCTGCCTGGCTGTAGACACCCCAGCTGAATGCAGTCACAGACTGCCTACACAGAGGCATTGTATGTCTGTTGTACAAGGCCATGTCCAACACAGGAGTAATGGACATGCTCCACCCCAGGAAGTTAAAGCTATTGGAGCTGTGAGAGTGACAGATGTCAACCTCAACACATAATGAAATAGGATGTGCTGGAGGGACAGATACATAACCCAGAGGCTCCCCACACCCTGGAACAGGATCCCACTCCATGTTAGGCAGAGCCCCTCACTGACACCCCTCAACAGGAATATTGACAAGTGGATGGATGATCATAGATGTACACTGGGGGTCTTCACTGTGTCACATCCAGACAGAGGCACAGTAAAGAAAACCATAAATGGCCAAAATATGCACATAGTAAGGGGCGGCGAAAGACACACACACTCTGGCTAGGCTTACTAATTCCCTAGGGTGGATAGCCTAGTATGAACCTATGAACTTATGAAGATACAAATTGTACAGGACACTAAGGATAATCACAAGGCTTACTCAACTGATGATAGGAACCATGTTGGGAATTCACAGATATGCTCCGAATCACACAGATATTACAAACAACATACCAAACACACACACATATTGCCAACATACAACCTGACAGGTGCAGTGCAACCCCCCCCCCCAGAATGCAAAATATCTATCCCAGTAGACTGCTGGCCCCCTGACATTGCAGATGCTGAGGTAACAGCCATCATCTACAAAGCAAAACACACAGCAGCAAAGGTATGAGATGATGTCCTGGGCTGAGGCCAACATGGACTCCAAGAAGAATGGAATGCCAAATCACACTACTGCTCAATGTCAGCCTTACCACAGGATATGTACCCAAAGAGCAGTGTACAACACAGTGGCCCTTCACAACAAAGATGTTGCCTGAATGGATGCTGCAAACTACCACCCCAGGATCCTGACAAGCTTGGTCTGCACAGCTTTGGAAAGGATCAGCATGTACCACAGACATAAAGCTATTGGGGACCTACTGACACCGGACCCTACCCAGTGTGGCTGTCGTAAGTGCAGATCCTGCCCCTAAACATGTTTGACCCATTTGAAACAGTCATTAAGGTCATCGATGAGGGCAATGTGGTCCACACAGTGTAGCTGGACCGTGCAAATGCTTCCAGACAATACCTTACGTGTTCAGTATGGATATGTTCACCAGCTTAAATATAAACCCCTATGTCAGTAGAGGGGTTGCAAACCAGACCAAGGACAGAACTGACATGGACAGACATGCTGCATCCATGTCAGACTACAAACCAGATATAAGTGGCATCCAACAAGGCTTGGTCCTGGGACCTCCCCCATTCAGTATATATGTCCCATAGGTACAGGCCAACATGGAAGGACTGTGACTGAACATGTATGCAGAGGAGTACAAACTGCCCACCATATCTGACCCCCAGCTGACACAAGCAACCCACAAAAGGGCTACATAGAAACAGACAACTGGTGCCATAGCCATGTCAGCAAGCTAATTGCAGAAATGTGTATGGACAACCACCATGGATATACAGTAAGTGCCCACCAATTACCACACAGGTGTTAACCCATTACGTACCTAACATGTAATGAGAGACCTGGGGACACAAGGTGATAGATATCCTGCATTGGACAAACATGTGGCTGTAGTGTTCACAGAAACATACCATATACCCACCCAATCATGAAGGTTGTCAGATCTAGATAAGGGGAGGTCACTGTGGCTCTGCAGTCATCCTTCATCAGCATCACAATTGACTACAATAGCCCCTGTGGGATGTACCTCAGCAGACACCTCCATCAACTGTAAAGTCCACAACAGTACCTCACCAGGAGTAGCAAAGAGCATGAGCAGATGCCATGTGTTGCCTGATTAAACAAACTGCAGCTCCACACACTGCCCACCCAGAGGCAAGCTGTGCCTGATGTATGAAGCCATGTCCAAGCTGGAATCAATGAACATGCTGCACCTTGTACAATCTGAATGGCAGTGAGCTATGCACATGAGAGACCTGAACCCCAGCACTGACATACATAGGACAAGCTGTACTGAATGATCCATAACACAGAAGCCACCCTCACTCTTGAGTAAACTCCCAGTACAGGTTAGCCAGAGAGTCACCCATCGACACCCCTCAAGAGGAATCTTGATGAGTGGATGGGAGATGGTAGGTTTACCCTGGGTATCACTGTTATGTCACAGGTAGACGGAGGCACAGTATACTAACCATGACATATGTCATGGCAAACTCCAGTTACAATGTGTGTCGAAGGACAAACACACTCTCTGACTAGCATCAAAAATGGCCTAGGGCATATCGCTAGTGTTTGCCAATGTCCACCTATGTTGTGGAATACATTACCAATGTTGGACATGCCTGGTGTAGGTAGTCCATATCTGAACATAATGCAACATGATCATATGTGCACAACTGGCCCCTACACAGTCTGTTGTGCTCACTATGAAGATGTCAAGCAGTGATAGGACTGAAGCCCAGGATACTGTCCACCACAGTGAAAGTACTGAACCAGTACACTATACGGTACTACAGTGTTAGGTCATTATGAAAGGATGTTAACAACTGTATGCAAATTATCCCATGCAATCCCTGCAGGCACAGTATAATCCCTGTTGTGGTCAGACACGAAGCAGTTGGCCAGTAAGTACACAACATGACACCCAACACACAACCATAAACGTGAGATATTGTTGAAGTTCACACTCACCCAAATATGTGGTGGACTGCAGAGTTCAACATATGGAAAGCTCACACTGGGCATGCTTGCACACTTTGATAAATGAGGCATATGTCAGACAACATGCCATGGAAAGGCTGAACTGGGCATGCTCACACACTTAGGCCATATCTCCGTTTAGCAGTTGGACACACATATCTGGTATTTGTACATGTCATTCCAGGAACCAACCACAACACAGCAATCTGCCCAGTGCACACAGTAAATGACTACAGAGACATAAGTGATATAGTGGATTGCCCTCATATTCAAACATCTTCCACAGATACACAAGTTGTTCATAGGAACAGGGAATGCTATGGCAATAAAGACCTGCAAACAGTCTAACAGCAACAAATATTGTGCATCTGACAATTAAACATATGGGTGTAGAGGTCAATACTAGGCTGTTTGCCCTAGGGTATGACAGCTTAGCCAGAGTGTGCTTGGCATCTGCATCCCCAGTACAGTAGGCTACTGTGCCACTGTAAAGTAGGTCACATAAGGCAATGTGTGAGGCTAGTGTGCTGTGCCTCTGTAAAGCAGGGACACAGTGGAGATCCCAGGGTTTGAATGTGCTAAGCCACATCCATGTTGTTAGTGTGTGCTGGAAGAGGGTTGCTGAGGACCTCTAACAGTAAGTGGGTGTCAATAACAGACTGAGGGGAGCCCTACCTGCATTGTCTGCACAATTACACTATCAACACTGTGTTGTGATGATTATGTGGGATTGAAGTGTCGTGCCGGTACTGTTCAGAGATGTCCTCCCTCTGTGGCCTACACCTCTGCAATGTATTAGCTCACTCTGTCTGTTGGACAGCTCATATATGGCTGGTGTACACCTGACAGGTGTCCTGTTGTGGAGCAGTCATGGGTATATGTGGGATAGCATGATCAATGCAAACCTTACACATGCTCATAGAATGCAATTGTCAAGGATTATGCAGAGTGGCCAGTATAGTCCCCCAGCCTGGGTCCTTTGAAGTCGTCCACCCCAGTCTTCACAAGTGTAGTGTCTGCTTGTGCTAAATACAGTTTGTTTGCAGTGACAACCTTGCCTGGGGGTGGGGATGGGATATGGATGTCCAGGGAAAGGTGGGTATGGTCAGATATCAACAATGATGGTCTACCTCTGGTGTGGGACAGTGAGTACCCATGTTGCAGATGGACAGGTGCAATATGTATTCCCCCATGTGGCTGTGGTGAGTGGTTCTGCCATAGCACATGGACCCACAAATTGTAGTGGCTGTAGGGTAATGTTGTAGAGGCCTGAGTAGTTCCCACACACAATATGCCTGTACCTGATGTTAACAACTGGAATGGTGTATGTGAACACCTGCATATCCCGGCACCGTTCCCAGTGAAGCAAAGTGTGTGTCCTGGATGTGGGAGTGGTGTTCTGGACTGGTTGTGTTGTGTGTTACAGGTCCTGTGGTCACAAAGCATGGTATAGAACATAACCTGCCCGTGCGATGTGCATATCTGACCCTGAAGTAGGTGGCTGCAAATGCATATATATGCTATCCCCCACCTCTCAGGTAGTACTAGATGTACATACCTCAGTAGAAATAAAGATGTCAGCACCCTATAAATACTGCAGGTGCAGAACAGATGCCCAGTAATTCGGATAGCGCGCTCTGCTAATGCGTCTCCCTCAAGTGCCATAATATAGTTAGGTAGGAGTTTGAACTATGCAAATGCTCAGTGTGTGTGTGTGGGTGAGTGGGGTTGTTGTGTGTGCAAGTCTGTGTGAGGGAAGTGTCCCTTTTGGCAACTGGGAAAACACTCTACAGGATGCACATTCCCCTTTCTAAGCACTGATGATGTCAGCACCCTATAAGTACAGCAGGAGAAGGGAAGCCTCCCAGTAATGTGAATGGCGTGCTCCGCTAATGTGTCTGTCACGAGTATCATAACATAGTTAGGTAGGGATTTGAATCTTGCAGCTGCCCAGTGTGTGTGGAGGGGGGTTAGTGTGCAAGTCTGTGTGAGGGAAATGTCCCTCTTGGCAACTGGGAAAACACTCTACAGGATGCACATTCAATTTTCTAAGCACTGATGATGTCAGCACCCTATACGTACAGCAGGAGAAGCAAAACCTCCCAGTAATGCGAATAGCATGCTCCGCTAATGCATCTGTCATGAGTGTCATAACATAGGTAGGTAGGTAGGGGTTTGAATCCTGCAACTGCCCAGTGTGTGTGGAGGGGGGTTAGTGTGTGTGCAAGTCTGTGTGAGGGAAATGTCCCTTTTGGCAACTGGGAAAACACTCTACAGGATCCACATTCCCCTATCTAAGCACTGATGATGTCAGCACCCTATAAGTACAGCTAGAGAAGGGAAACCTCCCAGTAATCTGAATAGTGCACTCTACTAATGCATCTCTCTGAAGTGTTGTAACATAGCTAGGTAGGGGTTTGAAACCTGCAAATGGCAAGTGTGTGTGTTTGGATGAGGGGAGTTTGTGTGTGTGCAATTCTGTATGAAAGACATGTGCTTTTTGGCAATCAGGAGATCACACTACATGATGCACATTACCCTTTCCAAACACTGATGATGTCAGCACCCTATAAGTACAGCTGGAGAAGAGGAAATTCCTAGTAATACGATTAGTGTGCTTCGCTAATGTGTCTCTCTCACATGTCGTGACATAGTTAAATAGGGGTATGTATCCTGCAAATGGCAAGTGTGTGTGTGTGTGTGTGTGTGTGTGTGTGTGGGGGGGGTAGTAGGATGTGTGTAATTGCAAGTGTGAGAGAACAGATCTTTTTGGCAAATACTACAGTACACCAGATGCTGCATATTCCCCCAGTAAACACAGCGGATGTCACCACACTATCAGTACAGCCAAACAGGGCTACTTGCCCAGTAATGCCAATAGTGCGCTCCGCTACTGGGTCTATTACCACTGTCAGAGCACAGATAGGTATGTTTTGGAAACCCACAACTGCCACATGTGGTTGTGTCACACAATATGACCATGTGTGGGTTGTTGTTCATAACAATGCATGCCATTGCCTAAACCAGCAATGGCAATGCACACATGATATATGTGTTTGACACATACACATATATACCTGTGACCTTCAGTAGTTACCATGTCTGACACGTGCCTCAAGTGGATAAATGGTATTCACAATGCATAACATTATGACTGTGTCTTACTGTGCAGGGGCCGCACGCGGTATGTGTCTATACAATGTGGGTTGTATATGGTATAATACCAACAGCAGGGGATACACATCTGGTCTGGGCCATATAGTCTACATGTAGTCGATGAACAGGTGCTGCATGTTCCCACCTGTTTTGGGAGTTGGTAACATGTTGTTCCACTGCAATTCAGTGACTACATGCTGGGAACCTTTCAGCTAGTGTGTTGTAGCTACAGTAATGCTCACGCACAATGTTTGGCTGGATGCAGTCCAGCCATATAAAGACATTTCTAGAGACTGTCATATTGCCAGTGTTGTTAGGGAGGACAGGTGGGTTTCCTGTGTATGGGAGGGTTGTGTGTGCCAGGCTATGAACCAGAAGGCAGTCCAACAAACTGTTAGCTGCTCATGGATAGGCCCTGATGCTTTGTGCTGTGCCAACAACCTGGAGGTGTGTGTATCTGTGGTGCATTGAGATACCACCCCCCTGTCCATGTGTGTTACATGTGTAGGGGATGACAGGCATGGTATGAGGTATAACCTGGCAGTGATGGGTTGCACCTGTGAGCCGTGAATCAGGAATCTGGTACTGCACAGATATTGCAGTTCACCGTGCTGATGACAGTGTACAGTGCATGCATCTTGCAGTGTACACTGCCGGTGTTATGTAGCATCACTGTTAGTGTCCTATCCTGTGTGATACCCGCGGAGGTGGCTATGTAATCCATGTCCTGCAGCAAAAGGCACTATGTGTGCATCAAGGGGCATCGCCAATATACAATGGCCCATGGGTGTCACGTGCAAGCTGCCTCTCGCAAATCATTGTGGCTTCCCTAGCATGTAAGCACACATTGACAGCCATTGGATACCCTATGAATGACATTGGAGATTGAGCAGAATGTAGACATAGAACACCCTTCCTACATATTGTGGTAGCATATCTGGTGAGGGTATGATGGCAACCAAGATCAGGCTCATACTGGCCCGTGCAACATGCTGAGAGATCCCTTCTATGTTCCCTGTCATGTAGTCCAGGGAGGTATGTCTCAGGTCATCCATAGTGGCATGGACAATGACTGAGTCATATGTGTCCATGCCTATGACTGACCTGTATGCATGTGTTTTGTGGTGGACCATAGTGCCCCACGGGCATATCACTTTGACCTTCACCATGTACAGCCTGTTGAGTGGGACCCCACTGCAGCGGCCAAGGGAGGTACCTGGCAAATCTGTAGCAGGTGTATTGTGTAGCCCTACAGGCTGTGAGTGTGTGGCACACGGGATGTGTGTGCCATGTGTGGCATGTGCTCTGTTCCGACGTAACGTATGCCTGTGTGCCAGCTGCGGAGGTGTGTGATGCTCAGGCAGGATGCTATTCTGAGTCTCCAAATATGCCCCAGTGTGTTCGGATTGCTGTCAGTGTGGGTCTATGCCAGACTGGTATTGTAGTCACTGTAGTATGTCATGCCACCTCACAGGGTATGGCAGTACTGGGTTCAGAGTGCTCAGTCCCCAGATTGGCTATGTGGTGGCATCCCACACATGTGTTGTACGTTCCTGGCCAGGGGAGAGGGTTGACTGCATACATGTGGCAGCTGTGACATTGCCACATGACTCACATAAACCACAACTGGACCATATTGGTGATTCTCAGGTTACCTTTGCACATGCTACCATAGTAGTGTGATTGCCATGGTGATTACCAACACATTGGGCCAATGGGGAACAACATACTGAAGGTGAGTATGTGTGGGTGTACTGCTACTGATTTCATAGCACTGGCATATATGACTGCACACGTGGGTAAATGCCAGGTAAGTCATGTGCAATGTGTCACAGGCAACGTACATGCGAACAGGACAGACAGTGACGTTCTGTCATGTGGAAAATTGACATACGTATAGTACGCTATGCAGATGTCACTAGGAGTCCACAGAAGCTCTGTAACTCTGCATTGCAGGTGGAAGCAGTGTTCCAGGGAACCCCAAGCAAACATGCATGCAAACAAAGCTACAGTAAGCAGGGCTGGAAGTAGTCCATTGTACAACAAAGAAGGGGTAACACTTACAATAGGTAACAGTGCAAATATGTAGGCACTATCAACATGTACCCAGGAATGCACTGCTCAGATGTCCATGGTAGTACTGATATTATGTCATAGTTAATTGTGATTTGTATTACATTGGTACTGCACACATATCAACATGCGCAAACATCCACATTGCATAGTCATTGTGGGCAACATACCACCATTACTGTACATGTCCATCATTGCGTATCACTACTTGCATTAGCTTCTCCCCTGTGCTACCTACGTATGTGGCTATCTGTTGACATCCTTACCACCGGTATGCAATAATGTGTAGCTGTTACACTATGGTACTTACTATGGGTGTAGATAACAATTCAGGACAGTCATACAGTTACTGCATCAGGCATGCTGGGATATACACACAGTCATATCAGCACACTGTACTGTTACCAACATGATACTAGTAATACACTTCTATGTAGTCACCCAGTGCATCAGCAATGTGTTTACCTGTTCCTGCACTGATGTTGGAGATTGCAGGAGGTGGCACAGTTTCATCATATGCACAGGGTGTGAATTAGGTATGCCTGAGTCTGCCACTGATACCACCAATTGACATGTGTGTGTATGCGTGTTGGTGAGGGACAGCAGTACAGGGTAGGGTACTGTTGGTGCAGTGTGTGCGTGTATGTGGTAGCCCTAGGTGTTAACATTTCACATGTGTATGCATGCACACAGTTCCACCTCATGGCTGCCATATACTGGAGTTTGTGGACAGCCACAGACTGCACCTGGCAGGTCATACAGATCAGTGTCTGTGGGCATGGACACGGTACCTGTGCTTGGCAGGGGTGCTACGGACCGTATCTGGTACTAAGCCAGACTGGGTACTGTCATCAGAAGCGGGAGTGTGTTGACTGGACACAGGTCCCTGTCGGGACTGTCCAGAGCCACGTGCACGTGGTCTCCTGGGGCGTTCCGATGACAGCACAGACCCAGCATTGCTGGGGCTGCTGCTGGCACTATGGGGGCGTCTGCGGGCCTGTTGTCTTCTGCACCGACTGCCAGCTGCTGCTGTTGCTGGCATACGGCCATGTCGACGCCGCAACCGTCCACCTTTGCCCTGGCTCATGGATATGTGGTTGTGGAACTGCTGTAATATGTCCCCACAACGTCTGTCTATGACATCGGTGAAATTACGGATAGCATCCGCGATGTCATGCATACTGTCAGTCATGGCTGTGCGACATGCTCTCAGCTCACTCAGACCCTGTCTGGTGTACCTTTCCATACGCGACTGTGCCTGCATGACAGCCCAAAACATAGCTGAGGTTGACAGACCTCTTTGGGCACGTCTGCCAGAGGCAGTACGTCCATGGATGCTCCCATGAGAACCCATGAGCAACTGTCTGTGTGGTACCATCGCAGGACCCTGCCCATGGCTGCTGTGTGGGGAAGCATGTGCCACAGATACCACATTACCCTGGTCAATGCCCACTGTATCCTGTCCATCACCTAGGGACAATGGTGACATAGGATGTACTGGCAGGATGACTGTGCGCAATGATGGGGTTGACAGCTGTGTACTGTCAATTGGCTGACCAATGACGGACCCTGACACACCTTCCTGTGCCATTACACAGATATCATCATTATCAGTACCTGTGGCACCAGATTCATGTTCCCTGCTGCAGGACACCAGAGCAGCACCAGAACCTGTGGGAGGAAGACAGGAAACACAGTTTACAATGTCTACACAATGTTACCAGTGATGAACTAATGCACACATGCACACATGCACACGTGGACACATGCACCCATGCACACATGCACACATACACACATGCACACGTGGACACAGGCACACATGCACACATGCACACATGCACACATGCACATGTGGACACAGGCACACATGCACACATGCACACATGGGCACAGGCACACATGCACACATGCACACATGCACACGTGGACACAGGCACACATGCACACATGCACACATGCACACGTGGACACAGGCACACATGCACACATGCACCCATGCACATGTGGACACAGGCACACATGCACACATGCACACATGCACACGTGGACACAGGCACACATGCACACATGCACACATGCACACATGCACACCTCGCAGTATACACACAGAGCACTACTGAGTTACACTAGTATTACTAGCACTATCAGGACTATTATAGGTATTGTTAAAACACACTCACCAGCATGGATGGGCTGCCTTGCTGTAACACCAGAGGGACCTGCAGAAATGAGGGGATTAATGTCAGTGGGCACAACTGTGCCATTGGTACTGCGTATAATACAGTGCAGTAGTACACCAGTTGCCTTTCACATGTCAGCTGCTGATATTGGCAATATCACACCTGCACAATTACATACTATGTTGACAGCTACATACCACTGACACACCTTACACATGCATAAACTAACAGTGTACAGAACAGTCAAGTGTACATATGGCATATTACCTGCACGCTCCATGTCATGTTGCTGTGTGGATCCAGCCTCCATCATAATGCAGGTGTGTTGCTGTGGATGTTCCTGGGCTGGAGCCACAATACTTAGGAGTAGCCCCTCCAGTCTGGTGAGGGGGGGATGTGTGGCCACTCCACCTCCTGTGGCGACCTGTTGCTTGTGGATATCCGATGCACGCTGACAGACATTTCTGATTAAATCACTGCAGTGATGTCGTACCTGCTCATATGTCCTATTATGCGTGCCAATGTCATTTACCCTATGGACAAGGTCTTGCCACAGTGCAGCCCTCTCCTGCTGATTCTGGCTGGTGCGGGAAAACAGTATATCATAATCCTGCACCAGGCTCTGGTGTATCTCTTCATCTTCTGCAGCAGAGTAGGCAGAATTTCGCTGATGCGCCATGTCCCTGGAAGAGAACACAAACAGGATATCAGCAGACTATGTCAGCAATGTATGGCACACATACTATACATGATACTCAACTGTAGTGATATACTACTACTCCCATATGTAGCATGTGTGTGTCTCTTGGTGGATACACAAGTACATGGCCAGATATCAGTGCTCAGCCAACATCTGTGCAACAATACCTGCCACATTCCATACAACATAGTAGCATGCCCCATCGGTCAGCACACTGAGATAGGTCCAATGCACAACCTGACTCTGGGGGTTCATACCAAGGTACTGTATGTGGAACGCCATCCACTAGTGTGATCTGGACACAAATTACTCGGCCTGGATATACATATCCCACCACCACCACCACCAGCACAGTAGACTACTTTGATATATATGTGATTAGACAGATATTCACTTGTTAGGACTGACATGGTATCCATGCAGCCCACTGGGCCAGTGGAAGCCACAACCCACACTGTTGGCCCCTTTGCGAATGCTTCCCACGGACATCCCACAGAATGCATGGAACATGCACACACATTTCTAACCCAGACCCTATGCACAAAGGTTAGGCATCCTGTCTGGTGGACCCCAGCCAAAGGCAGATTGTATAATGATACAAGGAGGCTACTGCAGGACAGAGCAGATTCACATAAAGGGAAGGCATCTGTGGTCAGCACTGGTAATAAGCTACAGTCTCTCATAACAACATCCATGGCCTACTCTGGGAGGAAAATGGCCACAAACACTATAGATAACCACAAGGCCTTCTTCAGTTATGTTAGACATATGCACCAAATGCCTCAGATATGCTCTGAGTTACTACACACCTACTTAACATTCACTGAACACACAGATATTGGCAACATTCTGACAGACAGGTTCAGTGCACGTATCCCACCTACTTCTCTCCCACACTTAGAAATACTTATCACAGCTGAATGTAACCTCCCTATCATCTCAGATGTCCAGGTGAGGGCTGCCCTCAGCAAAGCAGAACACACAGCATCAATGTGACTTGATGGTATCCCTGGATGTGTGCAACGTGAACTCCAAGAGGAGATACAACCGCATATAAGACTGATATTTAACCTTGGCCGTACTACGGGATATGTACCTGAACACTGGCATACAGCAACAGTGGTCCCACTCCACTAAGGAGGCACCTCTACTGACCCTGGGAACTACCGCCCCATAAGCTTAACCAGCCTGGTCTGCAAAGCTATGGAATGATTCATTATGGGACGCATATACAGCGATATTGGGTACCTGCAGACACTTGATCCCACCCAGTTTGCCTTTGTGATGGGCTGATCCTGCCTTTTGAACCTAGTTGACCTTTCAAAACAGTCACTACAGCCATTGATGAGGGCAACGCAGTCCATACAGCCTACCTGGACTTGCCTAAGGCCTTCAACACAGTACTCCACTCAGGCATCATAGACAAGCTCATTAGCTTACATGTTACTACATATGTCACATGATGGGTTGCACACTGGTTGACATACAGAATCCATAATATCGATATTGCGGGAGCCATGTCAGACTCAATGCCAGTCACATGTGGTATCCCACAGGGCTCTGTCCTAGGACCCCTCTTGTTTGGCATTTACTTCTCAGATGTGAAAGCAAACATGTGCGGGTTGTGGATGACAAAGTTCCCAGATGACTGCGAACTAAGCGTCATAGTCGTTACACCAGCTGACACACACACACATCCTACAGACAGGCCTCACTGAAACGGACAACTGGTGCCAGGATCATGGCCTAACACTGAATGACATGTAATGTATAGTCATCCCCTTTGGGTGAAACTACGTGCACACAACTTATCATATGGACATACCTATAGATACAGACCAATGACACATATGGAGGGTTCATAGTATGTAGACTATTAACTTGTTACTTTACATTACCTGTGTTTGTCGCAGCTGGTTGCATTACCGTTACTATAGCTTCCTGCTGCTGCTAGCCCAGCTTGGTACTGACACTGCTGACAGCTTCAACTTAGTTTGTGTAACGTGTGTTTTTGTTTGTGTTCTTATTTTCTTTTTTTCTTTTTTTTTTCTTTCTCTCTCTCTCTCTGTCTGCCTCCAGACAGTGCAATGAAAGTATTGCATGTGTGGAGTGTGAGTACAGGATGCTTTTGTAGGTATCTGCATAAGTCCATGTGATGGCCTCTGCATCAATTGTAAGCTAGCATTTGCTAATTGCATGCAGCCAGTTGTGTACTGATTGCAGTTCTCACTGAGATTTCAGGACAGTGCTATAAAAGGGTATGTGAGATAGGCGTTGCCCTTTTAGATTGTAAGGGCGGGGACCATGCTGGTATGCTGTGGACACTGTTCTGTGAGTGTAAAGGTTAGTATCTCTCTCATGATTCAGGCTGTGTTGTAGATTCACATTTCTCCATTCCTCTCTCCTGTTTCCTGTACTAAGTGTGTATGCAAACTGACACCTACAACTAGATATATATATATATATATATATATATATATATATATATATATATATATATATATATATACATATACATACATTTATATATGTACATTAACTGACATTATTACCTACTAGCTACCAACTAGCATGGCTGTTTCTGTTCACACACTACTATTATAGAAATCCACTAGATTTGACAGTAAGTATACATGACATGTTTTGTGTACTACACATCCTATATTCCCTTTACATTCATTCCTACTATTACATGATATATTTATTTTAGCACAATGTTCTTGTATAACAGTCATGGCTTAGTGGTAAGTCATGAAGACTACTATTTCCAAAGTCCTGGGTTCGGGACTGACAGTGGGATTTTATTTTGTTTTTGAACTGACTACAGGACCTGTCAATCAGAGTGACTAAGGCACTTTTAAGCAGTTGTAACTGGGTTAGCGCTGGTTTGCGCGGAGCTCCTGCATGCGCACTGGCATTCAGCTCCGCGCACACCCGCTTACAACCGCTTAACAGTGCTTACTCTGGCGCACACCCGAGCTATTTTCTTTGAAATAAATGAAAATGGGGAGACAGGAAAGTGGTGAAAAAGGGGTCACAAAGAGGGTAAGACAGTAGGGAAACAAGCTTGGGTTTTGCAGGAGGGATGTAGGTAAGGCCCATAGCTGCCCATTTCTTCATCAGCAACAGCTGTGCATACGTTTGTAATTTGGTGTGACATTTGAAACCTTCCACCCCTGAGAGAGGTGTCAGGACAACAATAATACTTGTTGTACAGCCAATTGTAATTGATAGTTTCCATGTCCAGCAGACATGTGTGCAGAATGGGCAGCTATGTGTGGGTCGTAATTTTTTTGTGGGTACAGAGTGCCCTTTTTTTTTTTTTTTTTTTTTCAGGTGAGAGTGGTATGTCAGGTAAAGGAAGTCGGTATAGCTGGGGAGGAAGGTTGGGTAGGTCAACAGACAAGACAAACAAGATGCATACAGGGGTGGTGTATGACACGTGTGGGGGGGTTACACAATTGACGGGGATGGATGTTTGGATATCCAGAGCCCATAAGCCCACAGATGGCAACAGTGGAACTGAGATCCCCACCCATGGGCAGTTGACACTGTTCCTTCACTGCCCAGGATGGGGTTGTGCTGGGGGCTGTATAGGCCGGGCAGCAGGCATGCCCATAAGTTGTGCCACCTGTGCCTCAAGCTGGCGTAGGGGCCCAAAAACAGAGTCCCGGATCACCCTACGCACCACAGTCCGGATGCTACGGAGGGTGAGTGGTGGTTCTCCTCCGGCTACACTTGCAGAGGGGGGACAGGCCCCATCCCCTGCAGCGCTTCCACCCACAGGTGGCACAGGGCCACCGGAGGAGGGTCCAGACTGGGCACTAGTGCCAGGTGCACTCGCCAGCTGAGGTGGGAGAGGTGGGTCCGCTGGAACCCGCCTTCCCTGTCGTCCTATGTTTTGCATTATGTCATGACAGTTTGGGTTAGTAACATACAATACCATTCATAATTAGTTGTAACAGCATGCATTAGTATTCCCATTAACCAAACACCCAGATATTCACACCATTGAACAGCGAGCATAACACATGCATAATTTGAACAGCAATACACAGTCCAACAACATGCAGGGTTGATTGATGGCAACAGGCCATCAGGTTTGGATGTATGAACAGGGCAGATGCATCAACGTATATGCAAATATTTATGACCCAACAGGACAAATGTCCAGGGGTGTTAATTGTGATTGCACATAACAATTTCACGTGGAATGGATTATATGTGGTTATAGGGTGGGGTGAAGAAAATATTATTAACACCTTTGAATACCAATACATATGCTGTACATTTCTAATAGCTGCAGATATATACACACTACAGTTCTAACTACAGTTTCCTACATGATAACTACTTCAGTTTGGTGATAGGACTGTTACTGCTACATCAATATACATTTTATTGTTATTCATACACGTTCATATCTGGCTTTGTTCAGCTACATCATCCTGCTACATTTGCTTTATATAGCTATAGACAACTGTGGATGTTTGGTATTTCAGACAATCATACTATCTGCATATTGCAGACTGAGAGCAACATATCCAGATTTTGGGATACACATTCCAGCTGCAGCAACACTTTGAACACATTTTGCAGTTTGGTTCTGCTTGTCACATTCATTTCATTCTGTACTGACTGCAGTATACTTTATTCAGGGGTTATTACTACTTTATTGGTGGATTCTTAACTCTTTCTCACACTCTCTCACTTGTTTTCATTTTACTATTCAGGATGGTACTTACTTCTAGGCTTTATTGACATGTTTTACCTGTAGTTATTACAATCCTTTCCATCAGTCTCACTTCTGTCATGTTTCAGTATATCAACAGGGATATATTTCACACATGTGATTTGCTCATCTTCTGCAGCTGTACTTTTTAGCCTGCTGCAGGTTGTGTACTATTATATTACAGGTGGGGCATCTTTATTTCAGACTTTATTTCAGACATTTTCATTTTTCTGTTTGGATTACAGACTACAACACACTTTTTTAATCAAGCAATACTTGCAAACACTCTTACACTGTTACTTGCACATTTTATTACTTAGTGACTACATTGCACTCTTTTGCTAACTGTCATACTTTTATATTTCTTTACAGTTACTGGGAGAGGATTACTGACCTGCCTGGTGGCGCAACCGCACCAGCCTATCGCCATAGACTCTGCAGTTCACAGAACGGACACCTGCGGCTGTAATATAAATGAAGTAATATTGGAATACACATCTCCATAATATCAGCTAGTTTAATTTCTTACATACATAATTAAATGTAACTTACTCAGTAGTGGGGCGTTGGGCATTTGCCGGGCCTCCTGGATCCAAAGGTTCAATTGGTCCTGCTTACGTCTCTTCAGGTCCGCATGGTGGTGATGGACCTGCTCACCAGTCCTTGGAATCCCTGTGGCACTGGTGAGATTATGAGCCAACCGGTCCCACGCCTCAGCCCTATATGCTCCCCACAGGACTTGGCCCTGCATGAGTTGGGCCTCATGATTGTGGACTAGGAGCCAGTCCATATATCTGGACTCCTCAACGCCCCACCTCTGTGCTCGAAAGCAACTACCCTCACCTACTCCTGACATTCTGGCTGCAAGTTAGTTCTACAATCGTTTATGCTGTGTATTCCCACCTATGGGGCTTATATATGCCATTTTTCCCACACTTATCTGTGATTGGCCATTTTGGAATTGTATCAACTTCACAAAACCTGCTTTGTCATGCTCCACTTTCTATTCATTCCTATATATTTGCTATTACTGCATTTCTAAGTACAGCTATCATGGCTTAGTGGTTCAGTACTTTGACTATGGTGCATGGTATCCTGGGTTCAAACCTGGCCACTGATTTTTATATTTTATGACTGTCTAGACAGGCTAGGGGGTGTGTCTGTGTAACGGCAGTTTTGTTACAGCTTGCTCAACGTTGTCCGTCGGTTAGCTTGTTGGCGCGGTGCTCAGCTCCGCGCAAACGGGTTACGCTAGTTTATGCTTCATTTGGCTGTCAGCACGCATATTACGCTCAGCTCAGCTAGGGGAACACAGTTTCAGCGTGTTAAACCACTGCTCACCTACGGGCACTCATTTTACACCTGTTAAACCACTGCTCACCTACGGGCAGATGCACTCACCTTGTTAAACTGTAGCTCAGCTATAGGCACATCTGGCATTTTTTATTATTTTGTTATCTCACATTTCTTCAAAATAAATGGCCTATTTCATTACATTTTACATTAAATATAATTTTATATGTGTACATATATGTCAGGGACTTGTTTCGTGCTTATTTTACTAAAAATAAAAATTGATGTTGTGGGGGCTCGAACCATGACCGCCTGCTCTTCAGCCGACATTTCTACCGCTACGCTATTGCTTTTTGGCTTACTTTGCATAGTTAGTTCTTATATGCTTTTCCACTTACTGCTAACTGTGGCTGAGCTACGGGCACGCCAGCGCAAACGAGCACACTCACTGGCAAACATCTTTACAATTTAAAAAAATATATATAACATGTTCATTTATATATTTTATGTTCATAGTCTGTGGGGGCATGTGTTGTGTTGTGTTTATTCACATTTCCATGGACTCTGTCATGGGTATTTACTTTGGGCACTTTTACTCTTCTGGGGGCGTGTCCGCTTGCAGGGCTCGCCTACGGACACGCCCCCTAATGTATTCCACGGACCATGTTAGCCTTAGGTGTGATTCAGCATGCCCTCATGCATATGCATGACATGCTGATGTCATACCGTTTAACTGCAACCTCCGTGTAAGCCTTGTATCTCTTACATGGAGGCTTTGTGACTCCTGCCCAAAGTTCCATTTTTACCCTGCTGTTGGGTCTATTTAAAGTTTTTTTTTTTTTTTTTTTTTGTAAACAGAGCATTACTTGCTTCAAGAAATATAATTGTATTAGATCTTTAGTTAACTAAAATTACCAGCAGTTATTGGTATTATTTAACTTGAGTGCTAGTAACACACATGTTTTCATTATTTCATTAATTTTGATTACATGATACGAGTCTCACCAAAGTGACACATTGATGGTGAAAGTATCAGCTCTACATGTCTAAAATGATCAGTTTACAAATTATCCAGATACCTACATCATCCCAGCAATAATTCAGTTGCATGCATCTATTGCACAAGACCCAGTCATAACTGTTATTCACCCTCTGCTTAACTTGTTGAAATCATTACCATGCAAGGCAGTTAAATCTGCCAGTACTGAGCAGAAAATGACAGCAGGAGAATCAAAGTCAGATTTATCAGCTGTCTGTGCCATTAATGTGCCTCTAAATTTGTAGCACAAGAGTCTGCTATCTTGATTATTAGCGGTTATATTTCCGGAGGCCATCCCACCTACCCAATACGACAAATAAAAGTACTCTGCACTCTAAGATACGATTACCTAGAAGTTGGAGATATCAAAGGAAAAAATGCATGTGTGTACGATATGCATAAAACAGACAGCATAGAGTGCTGAATATGAATTATGCAAGACCATTAGCTCAAGCAAGACACACGGGTAAAGTTCTGCTGGGTTATTTTGAAAAAACAAATGCTTTGTACTGTAGCACACATGCACTAGTGTGAGAGGATTATATTTCATTGACTTTTTAGAGTAGTACACTGATGTCTGATAATTCTTTTAACAATGGAGGCTTGTTGAAAGACAGTTAGAAGATAGTAAACCATGCAGGCAAAAATGCATACAGAATGCCATTGTAGTATGAAACACGGCTTGCAATACTTAAATACAGGTATGGCATAGTTTCACGTCATGTATTATAGATTTCATTTTGTGCCTGCACAGTGCTGGAGACATGAAGATTAAATATTAGAAGAATTATAAAGATCATTAGGCAAAAATATATAGAATTACACAGTGTGTATATATACTGTGCATAGGCAATTCAATATCAACATTTTAATAGTTTTGCAAAGCAGATCAATATGTAAATTAAGATGCTTTGAAATCCCAATATATTGACTGTGAAAACAATTACAAGAAAACCAATACCAACCTTAAACAAATTATAGGGAAGTAGCAAAGATGGGTCAAATGAATTACTTTCTTTTACAGATGTTATAAGGGATAGATAAATATCTACTGTACAAAGAAATAACTACAATTGCTTCAGCAAAATTCTGTGTAGTTTATTAGGCTTACATATAAGGATGAACTCAAAGTGTAAATGAGCCACAGTGCCATTTAAAATGTGTATGTTTTGTACTTTACAACCATGACTGTCTATTAAGAGAGCAATCAAGCAGACAGTAATCAATACTACACATTCCACTTCCATTCCACACATGTCAGCTTCCATAATCAAAGACTTTCATTGGTTCCAAGGTCTCATTTCATAGCTAACAGAGACAGATGTACTTTGTGGTCAGTGCACTTTACAAAGCAACACATGCATGTCTGTTTAGGACCAGCATGCTAATGAGCCACCGTCAGCAGAATCTGCTGAGAAATAGAAATAGTTTCTCTTCAGCTCTTCTCAGAAACAATATTATTGCTAGCAGGCAACCACAATAAAAATCCATTTCTTTAACACTAGTTAGGAAAAACAGTGAGAAACAGAATTACTTATTCGGTTAACATTCTTCATTCAGATTATGTTATGACAGCTATTTGCATAATTTTGTTTGCAGTAATAACAATCTTATGAAAATGAGCTTTTTTATTTTTAATTCAGGAAAATTGTGCTTAAGCTGATTTCCACCATATGCTGATATTAATTTTAACATCTTCTCTAGTCAGCAACTATACTGCCTTCTGATTTATCCTAAAATTTTGTGTTTGCCTTAACCTTCCATAGATGAAAAATGCGGATTAAATGTGGTCAGAAAATAGGGACACTACTTAGCACGTACTGAATGGCAAACTAACCAAAAGTGTATTGTTCAAAATAAAAACAAAGGACTCATCACTCAATTAAAAACTGAAAATATTGATGTTCTTCATATCAATCACTACTGTAGTAGTCTTAGTTATATGGGTTGTATCCTGCCAAGGATATAAAAGCCAGCCAGTTTCCAAAGCATCAGAGCACCTTCCTTGCACCTAAACTGTCAAACAGTTCAAGAAGAGCTGACTTAAAGACAAGTTTGGATGCAAAGACCTTCAGAGCTTTACTGCCGCAGAAGAATACTTTCCTCTGACGCTTTTGAGAAACGACGGTCGGCTTGTGCATTCCTTTTATGGGCAGTTAAGTTCCCTTTTGGAAAAAAGCTTCCATTATCTTGTATTTACTGCTGCTTTATTACTTTCTTCTTCAGGGAAGTTATTTTAAAGCTAGGAATGTTATGTTTGAACAGACTGTCTCAAGACTGTAAACTAGTTTTAAACAGAGCGCTTGTTTTTATCCTGACAATTTTAAAGTAGTGTAAACAAAATGATAACATATTTTCTGTGGAGAAATTGTATTTATTTTCCATTGAGATACTGCCATACTGTTTGAAAGTGGTTTTTACTGTGTTTTTTTTTTTTTTTTTCGGGCAAAAAGTAATTTATTCGACTGGTGGTTTTCCCTGCATTCACTGCTTGTCTTCACCAGGAAAGTGGCACCATTTTCAGCTTGACCATTTAACAGAATATCGGTCCCATGATTGGTCCTTCTTCCAGCCACAAAAAGAAAAAAAAGCTGACAGACAGCCTTTGCTACCACAACCTACTAGCAATTTACCTCCGCCACAAGTAGATGACTCTGCTGTGCAATTTGTTGCACCTCAGTCCACTCATTACTTACCCCAAATCCCTCTGGTGTAGTACCTACAGCCACTAAGGATGAAGCGTTAGTCACATCCTCTGCAGCTGCTGGAGTCCCCTCAGAAGGCAAGGGAAAGACACTCTTATTACTCCTGGGAGAGGCAAGAGGGAAGGTTTCCTTGTTATGTCAGAATGATGTGCCCATCCCTGGAGAAGCAGCAGCTGCAGATGTTAACATGGTGGGCCCCGTTTTTTCCTGGTCAAAAAGAAAGAGAAACCCAAACATGTTATCTATTCTTCCTCAAATTTCTTTGATTAGGAGCAGTTTACTAAGACCGGCTCAGGGTTTAATTCAGGCTATTGATCTTTCTTGTAGAGTAGTATTTGATAAAAGAGGGATGCTTCTTTTCCTGAAGAGATTCAAGATTTTGAATAGGAAGACGAGACAGTTGTCCACAGATTTCTGATTCAGACTCAGAGGATAGCTCAGTTTACTATTCATCCTATGGGGGTGTCTCTTTGTCTGAGAATGTGCCACTTTTTTCAGTGGGAGAACATGGAGGTTTCTCAGTCCCCCAGAAAATACTGTAAGTTTGCTATGGAAGAATTTTCCAGAACCTGCACACATTCCTCCTATCCTGCCTGCTTTAGGGGATGTGTGTATTGCTGCCGGCAGATTTTCCTGTTAGTTAACTAGCTGTTACTAAAAAGGCAGATAGAACGCATAAAGTTCCTCAGTCTTAAATTTGTATACAATATTCCCAAACCTGACGCAGCAGCTATACCCTTAGTTGACTCCACTGCTGCTAAGCACTTAGTTAATTCCAATCCCATTCTTTCTAGTAATGATTGCCAAAAGCATTACTGGATATGGGAAAAGTGTATTTATTTATTTATTTTATTTTACATTTGTTGACTGGATTTCTCCGACTGAGCTGAACAGCCCTTTTTCAGCGGAGGCCCGGGGAGAAAAGCTCCAACATATTATACAATTTTCATTATAAATTAACATTAAACAGCAATGTTACAGGATCATTACAAGGCATTAAGTAGCAATACAATGTTATACAGTATCAATAATCAGGAGTATAGCAAAGCTCTTTCAAGATGTAGAAAAATAAATAATATGTCATTAAGATGAATATAGTTTTTAGGGTAAATGGGTTACAAAAATCCAGTTTTATCATAACGTAGTTGCATGAAGGCAAGACAAGTACTATAGAATGTTTCTCTGACGTGATTACATTAATAGGTTTTAGAAGGTAGTAGAAAGAGTAGTCAAGGTAGATTCAAGTGAGCTAGTGAGAAGAGTGAGTTAAGGGCAGAAAGTAGATTAAGGTGTGGGAAGTAGCAGATGTTTAAGGAAGGGGAGTGCAGTGGTAGGATCAGTGACTTTTAAATTGCTCTTTGGTGGCTGTCTTAAATTGTTTAGGATGTGTAAGGGTCCTGATTTCTAGTGGGACCCTATTCTAGGCAATAGTGGGGTGATAGCTGTACATGTTACTCCCAAATTTAGACTTGGGTTTGTAGATTTATAGTAGGTCTTGATTAGAGCTTTGGAGAGGTCTGGAGGGAGAAAGATGGGAGATAAGCTGGGATAATGCCAGGCAGTAGGAAGGCTGGTATAGGATAGAATGGATGTTCTGGAGCTGAGAGAGAAGAAGCTGGTGGCGTAATTCAAGCCAGTTTAGGTATTTTAGAGAGAGACAGTGATGGGATTTGTAGGTTTGTTGGGCAGCAAATCTAGCTACCTTGCTGTAGGTAGATTTGAGTTTGGCCAGGGGTGTTGAGTTAAGATTTGTGAGAATTTGAGAGTTGTACATTAGACTGGGTAGAAGGTAGGTAAGAGAGAGTAATAGAGGTAAGGGATTTCTTGTTACGGTAAAGGACCCCTAGGTTTGAATGAGTCTTTTTAATACATTTATTAACATGCAAGTCAAATTTAAATTGATCGTCGATTGTTACGCCTAAGAGCTTAGTGCAGGATTCTACTTGAATGGGAGTGTTATTAAGGGACTGTATGGAGAAGGAGGGATTAATATTATTGAATTTTTAGGTAGGAAGAGTAACAGCCTTGTTTTTTTAGGATTAAGGATGATCTGGTTGTTGTATACTTCTGCAATTTGATTTTCAAAATTTAAAATTGTCAGTTTGTTCTGATATATTGTGAAAATATGAAGAATGCTTTATCTACAGTTCCTTCTTGTGAAGAAAAAAAAACTGCTTTAATAACTTAATTCCTTCTATTGTGCAGGTCACTACTCATTGTTTGCAGTGTGTGCATGATGCTTTTAATTCCTCTTGCAGGAGTATGGCCACTGATTCTGTTTTAAGGAAGTTTGCTCGGCTGTATTCTCAAAAACTCCCAGATGATTGAAAAAAGTGGGACTATAAATTCTCCCTTAGTGTTTGGCCCCTCTGTAGCAGAAGTGATCAAAAAGTGTTATGAAAGGGAAAAGTTGATCTGGAGAAGATTTTTCAGCCATCCTTTTCCAAATTGTCCAAGGGAATTTCTTTCTCCTCATCCAATTTTGGCAAAAACAGAACAAACAGTCTCAAATGAATTCAGGTAAACAGATGTTTAAGACAAAGTGACAAGGGGTTCCAAAAAGAAGTCTCATACCTCCCAAAGCCAAGAATAGTCCAACAAGTCTGAATGACTACTCAAGAGACCTTGTGGCCCCCTACCACCATGGCTCCTACTCTCTTCCACAAAGTCTGAATCTCCATCTTCTTCTTTGGCAAAATATTGTTTCACATGAATGGGTTCTGAAAATCATTTAACAGTGTTACAGATGGCAGTAGGAATAAATTCCTCATTTCCAGGGAGTCATTCCTCATTCTGTAGATCAAACTCTTGTTCCTTTCCGTTCATCACATGCTGTCCAGAGGAGTGATAGAACCAGTTCCTCCTTACCAGGTGGGAAAAGAGGTTTTAATTCAAGGATGCTCCTAGTACCAAAGTAAATGCTTGGAAACTAGTTCTGAATCTTTTTTTTTCTAAACTGGTTTGTGATACTGCCCCAATTCAAAATGATGGCACTTCACAGCCTGTTATAACGACTTCCTCTTTTCAGTTTCCTGTTAACACTGTGCTTAAAAGATGCTTTTTATCACATCTCTATTCATCCAGACGTCAGGTTTTAAGGGTGTGTGTGTGTGTGTGTGTGTGTGTGTGTGTGTGTGTGTGTGTGTGTGTGTGTGTGTGTGTGTGTGTGTGTGTGTGTGTGTGTGTGTGTGTGTGTGTGTGTGTGTGTGTGTGTGTGTGTGTGTGTGTGTGCCTGGATCACATTATCAGTTCTCTGTCTTACCCTTTGGACTATTCACTGCATCAAAGTGTCTAGCTCCAATTATAGCTCGGGGTTCCATATTTAGATGATTTACTTATCTTTACAGAGTCATTTTCAAAATGTTGGAGTCTGTCTTTGGGGGAGAGATCTCTTGCACAAGCTGGGATTCCAAGAGGACATTTAAGTGTATTTCTTGACTCCCTCATACAGGATTGTGTTCCTGGGATATCAACTAGACAACTCAGTTTAAAGAGCTTCTCTTCCACAGGAAAAGATGGATATTTATTTACATCTATTTCTAAGGTTTTCCAGTCAGACTTTGGTTACTGTGAGGGAATACCACAGAATTTTGAGTCTCATGGCATTTATGATTCTCATGATATTCCTAGTTAAACCCAGCCACTGTGGATGCACAAGCCATTGCATTTGTTTGTGCCGGTCCCAAGCCCGGATAAATGGGGAGGGTTGCATCAGGAAGGGCATCAGGTGTAAAATTTTGCCAAATTAATTAAAAATTAGATTTTTACTGGGTGTGACGAGGATGGACAGGATTAGGAATAAGTATATTAGAGGGTCAGCCCAGGTTGGAAGGTTTGGAGACAAAGCCAGAGAGGCAAGATTACGTTGGTTTGGATATGTGCTGAGGGATGCAGAGTATATTGGGAAAAATATGCTACCGATGAAGCTGCCAGGTAACAGGAAAAGAGGGAGGCCTACGATAAGGTTTATGGATGTAGTGAGAGAGGACTTGCAGGTGGTTGGTGTGACAGAGCAAGATGCGGAGGACAGGAAGAAATGGAAACAGTTGATCTGCTGTGGCGACCCCTAACAGGAGCAGCCGAAAGAAGAAGAAGAAGAAGCAGAAGAAGATGATATTCCTAGCTAGACACCACATTAGAAACATACAGTGGTATCTAAAATCTCTTTGGTCCAAGCATCAACACTATCCTTTAGATTCTAGTACTGGGGTTTGTCAGAAGAGAAATTGTTTGGTGAAGACAGATATCCTTAAATCAATTTCTCCCCTTCTCTAGCCCTGCTCCAAAACAATCAGTCATCACAGATGCTTCAGACTTTGCTTGCAGAGCAGTTTCAGGAAGGATAAAAGGCAAGGGGTGTGGGACAGCAAGGACAGATTCAAGCAGGTTAATATCAAGTGGATGCTTGTCCTGATCAAGGCACTCAATTCTTTAAATCATCTTCCAAGTGGTTACAAACAGTACCACAGTCATGTGGTACATAAACTAGTAAGGGGGACCCAGGTTGTACCACCTAACCAGTCTAGCCATGATAGGGCTTGGGATATAGCATCACAGCACAATCTCACTCTACAGGCATCCTACATACTGTCACAGCAAAAGTGTGTGTCAGACAATCTGAGCAGGACCAGTTCAGACCCTCACTAATGGAAACTAGATTATTTTGTGTGAAGTTCTTCAAGTAGACCTCTTTGCCTTCTTTTCAGAATAATCAACTGGCAAAATTCTATTCCAAGACTTCATGCAAAAAGACCTGGAGTACATACATCCCTGTCCAAAGAAAAGGTACCTGTATGCCTTTCCAGTAATATCCAGGGTACCTTTGAAGATTCAGAAGGAATCCCTCAAGATCAGAGTGGTGACTCCCTTCTGGCACAGGCAAACCATGGTTCTCCCTTTTAGAAATTACTTGAGGCAATTATTAAGAGCTTCCTCATAAAACAGATCTACTCTCACAAGAAAAGGGGTGTTTGATACACCTTGACATCAATCAGCTTCAATTTACTGCCTGGAGGATAGGGTCTTAAATCCTTTTAGGCACCTTTTTTCTGAGGACGTGCAGCAGGTGTTAATGGAGGCAAGAAAGCCTGCGACTAGAAAATTGTATATCAGCAAATAGAAAAGGTTTTCTAGTTGATGCCAACAACATAACCAACACTCCTTTATGGCTAGTTGTTCAATGTTTTTATAGTATTTGTATGAGTTACTATTTTATAACTTTTCTTATTACTCTAGCAGGTTTCATTTATCCACCATTTCAGCATGCCTGCCCATCAATCCTCTTCTTTCAAGGCAGTCATGTCAAAATGTTCTTGAAAGGGGTTTTGCATAAGAAGCCTCCAATTAAACTTGTGGCCCCTCCTTAGGATCTTAATTTTTGTAATAGATAAGCTAATACTTGCTCCATTTGAGCCAGAAAATCTGCCTGACATGAGGTATTTAATATGGAAAACAGTTTTACTGATTGCTCTGACCTCTGCAAGAAGGGTATCTGAGTTGCAAGCTCTTATGGTGAGTCAGCCCTACCTCATTTTCTACAGGGACAAGGTGCCTGAAAATTAATCCTTTATTATGCCTAAAGTGGTATCAGAGTTTACTTTAGGCCAAACTATCCAAACTATCTATCCCATTTTCTTTCCTGAATGTAAAAATGAGGAAGAAATGATATTCCATACCTTGGATGTCCAAAGACAGCTCAGGTGCTATATGTTGACAGAACTAAATCATTCAGTTGTTAATTTCTCATGAAGGTAAGATAAAGGGACGACCTGTGTCATAACAGGCTATGCCAAAAGGTTGTCTAAGGCTACTACCTCTTGTTATACGCACCATAACAAATCTATTCTAGGCAGGGACAAGACCCCCTCTGCCTGGGTCTTAGCTTCATCTGTGGCTTTTTTGGAAAATGCTGGATTCTAGAAGTATTTTGCAAGCTGCAACTTGGTCCTCTGTACATACTTTCACAAGGCACTATACGTTTGATTCTTTCTCTAGGTCTAGATCAAGCTTTGCAAGGACCATTCTCCAGGGGCTCCTGGACCCTTCTCTTTCTACCTCTCAAATATAACTAGCTATGTTAATCTACCCATATAGCTAAGGCTACTGCAGCACTGATCAATATGAAAAAAATAGTTTAACTTACTATAACTGTTGATGTTCAAATGATCACTGCTGCAGTAGCTGCTCCCTCCATCCTCCTGCATTTTTTTTTGTGCTTATTTTATGCTACTGTGCTGCCATTTTTTTTGTTCTTCCTAGCATTAACCTTTCAAGTATCTGTCTCCCTCTCACTGCTGGCAGAAAAGCTCTAAATGGCTTCACACCCAAATCTGTCTTTTAGTCAGTGCTTCTCAAGCTGCTTGACATTTTGGGTGCATGGAAGCTGTCAAGCTGTTATATCCTTGGTAGGATATAACCCATAAAGCTAAGGCCGCTGCAACAGTGATTATTGGAACATCTACTGCTATGGTAAGTGGAACTTACAGAACTGTACATGTTCTTCATGTTTCACTGTTACAGTCATTACACTTGGGTTATCTGCCTGCAGGTAGCCCTCAGTCGCCCCGAATACCAGAGTCTTGGGATTTCTGCATCAGTTGCTGTCACCTCTTCCATGACATCAGGTCATCAGGGATATAAAACATGCAGCCAATGCAATTACATCAGTCTTTCTTGCTGAGAAGGAGCCCGAAGCAGAAGTATTTCGCAAGTGCAGGTTGGCTGCTACCTGAAATTTTCGTTTGTTCGAGTTTCAGACCTGAAGTCTTCTAAAGCTAAGTACCTCGGGGATTATTTTTTCTTGCTCTAACCGATGTCAGAAAAAAATAACAATTGTCTTGCCTGTTGAAAGCAAATACCTCACAGAGATTTTCATTCTTATTGTGTCAGCTGTTTAGGCCCAGACCATGACGTCCCTTGCTGTCGGTTTTGTGCCTTGTTTAACACCCGAACCATCCGTCGTTCGGCTATTTTTGTAGCTAAATTCTTTTGCTCTCATTCTCCACATTCTGAAATGGCTTCAGTAAGCCATCTGACTACCGATCTTCTGAAAAAGTGCAAAGACAAAGACAGAGACAGACCGCATAGGTCAAAAACTGCCGACAACACTTCTGCTAAGCTAGTCGCCAGTCTGACAGTACTCAGTGAGGCACCATTGCAGCCCCTGATACCCACTTCTACAGATTCACAGGCCTCTGCTGAGACTCATTCAGAATCCGCTATGCAGCAAGATGCTTCTTTGACTATGGAACCTGTGGGTGTCTCTACCTTGGATGGGTCCGGAGCCACTGTGCAGGCACCGGCTTCTGAGGGTGTATTCTGGCCTACCGATATAAATATTAAACCGACAACTTAATTTCCAACTAAAACTACTGAGTTTCTCAGGTCCAGAGTTCACACTACGCCTAGAAAACCAACGTCCAAAGTGCATGCTCAAGCTCCCATGCCACAAAACAAATGCTTAGAATGGCTGAAAACATTATTACTCTAATTAGGGGAAGCCAGCCTTCTCCTGCCAAAAGACAAAGAATTGAATTTCCTTCTGATTCTACAGGCCAGGAGTCTGATGACTCTGACCCTTCTGATTATCAGGACATGCCCTCATCTACCTATGAGGACTCAGATGCAGAGGAATCCATTCCCTCTGCCTTCCTTCCAGAGGATTTTTCTTTTGGTGAAACCTTGCATACCTTAAGAGATCACTTCCGCTGTGAATGCCAGGACTATCCTCAGTCCAAAAAGAGACTCAGGGAATTTTTAGATTTGCCTCAGCACAGGCCTCTAGCTATAGCCACCTGTCCAGGATATTGTAGATGATGTCTTCTTGGAGTCCAGTCTTACTCCTGACACCTTACCACCAGCTCCTAGAAAACCTGACAGGTACTACAGAGTACCTGACTCTCACAAATTTCTCTTTAGGAATCCTACTGCGGATCCAGAGACCATTTCTCAGGGACCTAAAGGCATTAAGGCTACTACAGCCAAAAGCCCTACCCCTTCAGACAATGATGCTAGAGCTTTAGACAGATGGGGTAAGAAGGTATATACCTCAGCAACTCTTGCCATCAGAGCTTTGAATTGCCAGTTTCACATGTTGAAGTACCAGCAACATATTATGTAAATAATTAAACAAAAAATGGTGTTACTTCCAGATTGTGCAGAAAATAAAGATTTACAAGAGTTAATGCATTCTGCAAACCAAGTTAGTAAACATACTTTGCAGTGTGGGTTTGATGTCTTAGAAGCATCTTGCAGGGCTGCTGTCACTGGGTCTGTACTGAGAAGGCATGCTTGGCTAAAGGAACAAGTCTTGCCTGATCATGTCAAAGCAAAATTACTAGATGCTCCATTAAATCAGGAGCGCTTGGCACAAAAGGAGAAGAAGTTCTTAAAAAGATGGAAGAAAAAGCTAAATCTATGCAAACCATCAAAGATTTCTTACAGGTGCAGCCACCTAGATTCAGTAGGCATTGGCCTTCAAAAACTGGTCCTTTCCAGTCCCTCTCAGGCCTTCTTGGTCCAAACCCAGGGAAACAGACCACTCAGACTACAGTCTCAGGGTATGCAGAGATCTAAACAATGGAGTGTTTCCACCTCAAAACCAGGGAGTGGTAAGCCACCCCAATATGGATAAAGTTCACAATGACTTTCCAATTATCCTTCCCAGCCATGCCCAAGTACTTGCGCCCCTAGGAGGAAAACTCGCCCTTCAAGCAAAAAAATGGATGTCCATTACTCAGGATCGATGGGTTCTAAACATTGTATCCCAGGGATACAGATTCTACTTCCACTCACTGCCAATTCCAAGCAGGTTGCCAGACCTTCTTCCAAACCAGTGGACAGAGGCACAGAAACAAGTACTTTCCCTCCTCCATATCAGGGCTATTCAACCTATTCCAGTAGAACAGAGGGGACAGGGTCTCTACTCCACACTGTTCCTGATGCCCAGAAAAGAGGGCTCTTGGCGCCCTATCCTGGATCTATCTATTCTCAACACCTTTCTGGTGGTCCCAAAATTCAAAATTCTTGCACTACAACAGCGTCTTCCTATGCTAGCCAAGGATGCCTAGTTAGTCAACCTAGACTTAAAAGAAGCTTATCTACACATCCCCATAAGGGAGTCTTGCAGGAAATATCTACATTTCAGGGCAGGCTCTATGCACTATCAGTTCTCTGCACTTTCCTTTGGCTTATCTACTGCGCCCAGAGTATTCACAAAATGCCTGGCTCCAGCAATTGCATTCTGCAGGCAGAGAAATATTAAAATCTACCCATACTTGGATGATTGCCTGATTCAGGCAGACAGTCAGGAATTGCTACTTCAGCACCTGGCATTTGTAAAAGGACTTCTAACTTCACTGGGATACACCATCAATGAAAAGAAATCACAACTGGTGCTCAGCCAACAAATTGTATTCCTGGGAGCAAGCTTGAACACAACTTCTCAGAGGGCATTTCTCACTCCAGAAAAGCATGTCCATTTGACAAACTTTTTTAAACTAATGGCCAACAAAACCCAGCTTTCTGCAAGAAAAATACTGCAAGCCCTAGGGTTCATGGCCTCATGCATTCTGCTAATTCCATATGCAAGACTGCATATGATGAAACTTCAATGGTACTTAAAAAATCTCTGGTGTCAACATTCCCAGGACCTGGAAACAGTGATTCCTATCATACCTAGTCTAAGGGCAGAGTTCCTTTAGTGGGCAGAAGCATGCAACCACAAAGGACTTCCTTTCACTCAACCCCTAACCGCCAAACCCTGACAACAGATGCATCAGACTATGTAAGGGGGGCTCACATGGCAGGCAAATGCATTCAAGGCAAATGGAGCCCAGAACAAATTCCCCTGCATATCAATCAAAAAGAGATGCTAGCTGTACAGAATGCTCTGACGGTTTTAAATACCTCATGCTTCCAGGACAGCTCCTGATAAAGACAGACAAGACCACAGTTATGTGGTACATAAACAAGCAGGGAGGAACTCATTCTCACCCACTCTGCAGGTTAGCCATGGCTCTGTGGAGCACAGCCTTGAGCATCCAAGTGCACCTACAAGCTCAATTCCTGCAAGGCAAGCAAAATTTACTGGCAGACAACTTAAGCAGAAATCTACTGGACCATCACGAGTGGAAACTGGACCCCAACTCATTCAAACTTCTAACCCAGAGGTGGAGAACACCGGAGGTGGACCTTTTTGCTCCCCCCCCCCAAAACCACCAATGGAGCAAATTTTGCACCAGAAACTCTCACAGCAGAGCATGGAGGGTGGACGCCCTATCATTTACTTGGAAAAACCTCTCAATTTAAGCCTTTCCTCCTCTGCCCCTCCTGTCAAGAGCACTACTCAAGATCAAACAGGACAGGCCAAGGGCAATCCTTATTGCACCAGACTGGCCACGCCAGTACTGGTTCCCACTCCTATGCAGTCTGACAGCAGTGCCACCCTGGCACCTACATCACACACCTTCCCTGCTGTCTCAGCAAGAGGGACAGATTTTGCATCCACAGCTGCAAACCCTAAACCTTGCAGCCTGGCTTATTCCCTAAAAGCACCACCAGCATCCCTCAAGCAAACAGGTGCTGGACATCATCCTTGAGGCCAGAAGGCCTAGTGCTAGGAAATCCTATGCTGAAAAGTGGAAAAGATATTGTTCTTGGAGTCAGTCTCAAAGAAAGGCCACAGTTGTGCCCAACTTACCTCAAATCCTTGCTTATCTAGCAGAGCTGCTCCACAGAGGCCTATCCTTCTCATCCATTAAGATTCATGCCTCTGCCATCTCAGCTTATTATAATACTGAGCCTCCTCTCTTTTCTCACCATCTCATCAAACAGTTCCTGAGAGGAGCTAACAATTTAAGGCCCCCTAGGAGAGCTCCCACCCCGACCTGGGACCTTAACTTTGTACTGGAGAAGTGCACACCCCCCCCCCTTTGAACCTGCTGCTTCAGCAGTGTTAGAATTCCTCTCTTGGAAAACAGCCTTACTTCTAGCTATTACTTCAGCAAGAAGAGTGTCTGAGTTACAGGCACTAATGGTGGTGGAGCACTTCATTATTTTCCATGCTGACAGGGATTCCCTCAGGACTAACCCTTCCTTTATGCCCAAGGTGGAATCCAGTGTGGCTCTAAACCAATCCATCCACTTGCCAACCTTTTTCCCTAATCCTCAGAATAAAGGGGAAATGATCCTTCACTCCTTGGACATGCACAGACAGCTCAGGTTCTACCTTGACAAGACTAAGCCTTTCAGAAAATCTGACCAGCTGCTAGTCAGCTTTGCTACAGGGGCAGAGGGCAAGGTCATTTCAAAGCAAACCATTTCCAAATGGATAGCACACTGCATCCATTTCTGCTGCAAGCACCATGGAAAACCTACCCTCTGGGGATCAGAACTCATTCCACTAGAGCTACTTCAACCTCTACAGCATTTGTCAGGGGAGTCCCTACCAGGGACATCCTGGAAGCTGCAACCCGGATTTGCTACAGCAGTCTTACAAGGCCTGCTAGCCAGCCCTAACACCTCTTGACTGCCTCCAACCTTCCTTAGCTTTGGGAATCAACCCAAGTGTGATGACTGCAACAGTGAAACACGAAGAACATAGTACAGTTGTGTACACTTACCATAAATGTAGATGTTTGAGTGTATTCACTGTTACAGTCCTGGTTTCCCTCTCTCCATCCCCCCTGATTTTTTATATCCTTTCTACCTATCCTCTTTATGGCCATATTTTATGGCAGGGGTATTTACTTTTTACTGGAGGTGTTCCACATCAAGTAATAGCTTCCTATGTTGGGGGCTCCTGACATCTGGGACAAGACAAACTGATGTAATGCCGTTGGCTGCATGTTTTATACCCTTGACAACCTGACATCATGGAAGAGGCGACAGCAACCAACACAGAAATGCCACGACACTGGTATTCGGGCTTACTGAGGGCTTCCTGCAGGCAGATAACCCAAGTGTGATGACTGTAACAGTGAATACACTCGAACATCTACATTTATGGTAAGTGTACACAACTGTACTTTTCCAGATCTTTAATTCTTTTGATTTCACCATCTTCATCTTTTAAACTAGACTTAAATGAAGTGTCTGTTGGCAATTGTCTCTGCCATACCTGATTTGAATAGCAATAGTGTGCTACTAATGTTATAATAATGCCTTTCTGTTACTGAAATTGGAACTGATGCCCAATCAGCTTTACTGCATCACCAGTTAATTGATACAAGCTTTTGTTTCATGTTCATAGCATTTTAAATCTCTAATTCAGTTTATACTCTGTATGCACATTAACTGAGAAGCAGATTTCAGTGAAGACCATCAGGTCAAAACTTCATGAAAAAAATGGCATCTTGCTAATATTTGAAAAAAGAAAAACAAAACTTTAGTTCTTGTTATATCCCTATGCATGAGACTAACTCAAAGCACTCATGTATACATAACAAACTCTGAAGTTGGTGTATTTTGGGGGAGAAAGATGCAGTGATCTCAAATTTAATTGTCCAGATTCTAGTGTGGGGTGGTCTCTCTCAATAAGCCTGCCCCAACAAAAGGTTAAATGTTTTTAGCCAAGTCTGGTCTTACAGTCAGAAGATGGTACAATTCTGGTGGATGAGTCATAAGAGCCCATAGTATTTATAACCCCCTAGTGGTTAATGTAGGCTTAAAGTAGAATGTGACAAATGGAGCACTGTCTCTTATCAGTGAAATATTAAAAACAGCTGACTTTATGAGTTGCAGCTGTGTAGAGGTTTGCCTCCAAGATAAACATTTAGCCTCAAAATCTATCCTTATAACTAGGTATACATGCCATCTTGAATGAAAAACTTAGTCAAAATGACAATGGGAGACTGCTATCCAAAAACTAAGGAAGCAAGGAAACACAAACCAATGCTTGTTTTAAGCACTTTTGTTCCTTTATTTATTGGAACATCTTCAGAAAACAAACATTAAAACAAGTACTAGTATTTAAATATATAGGTAAGACCACCAGCAGGTTCACATCCAATCAGAACTGAGTGATTAAAAACATCTTATTAGCTTTAACATGTCCAATCACAGGTAAAAATAGAATAAACTATCTAATTGGATATACTGAAAAACTTTCCTGCTTTGAAAATAGTTTCTACAGATAGAAATTACCGTTTACCTAACAAAACTAAACCTGTCATTGGTCAATCTAAAAAACGTATCACTGTCTGAATACATCTCCATATAGATAAATATCATATACAAATTTACATACAATCAAATTAAAAATAATGAAAAAGAGATGGAATAATGAAATAAAAAGTTTAGAAAGTCCCATAAATGTTACTAAATTTGAGTAAACATTTAATACTAGCACTTGTTTTAATGCAGTAAAAACAAGCATTGGTTTGTGTTTCCTTGCTTCCTTGTTTTTTTGGATAGCAGTATCCGGTTGTCATTTTGACCAGGTTTTTCATTCAGTTTTAGCTGTGTACCGTGGGTTCAGGTGTTGTTATTCAATACATGGCACCTTGTCATGTATATTCTAGTGTGAATATTCTCATCTCCATGCTCATGGAAGTTTCTGAACTTCTTGATGTGTGCGACATCTACCACTGGTTGGTATTTTTCCAGTTTTAATGTCAGTGGCAAATAGGCAAATCTTGCTTTGCAGATGCAATGCTTTATCTTACACAAACATAATAAAAAGGGGGTGATTATTTTCCCCATGCAACTGCTTCCTAATTACCACATTCCCCTTCCAATAGCAGTCTTCATTTTTGGTATTTAGATGTCACTTATCTACCACACGTTCTTTCAGGATGTCTTTTCCCCAAGAGACCTGGCCACTACCTTAAAAGTTCCTCTTCCAGTCACAGTTTGTATTCTACCTCACGACTATGGACTTAACCTCCTGTACTATAAAATCCTTTATCTCCCCTTCTACCTCTCCCTCTTTTATCTATACTTATATAAAATGGGTGGGCTGGTACAAGACCTTTTCAGCCACTACCAGGGCAAATACAAAACACTGCAAAAGCTAATGTGACAGTAAAATAGATAATTTCTTATGTTTTATGACTGAAAATTTAGCAAAGTTTTCAAGCATAAGTAATGTGAATCCAAATACTGTATAGATCATGCATAACATTAGATATACTAAATACAAGGTTCAAGTTAACAGCACGCATGTAACTTTAAAAGCTTTAGAATTTGCACATTTAAAAACAACTTGTAATGGAGGTAATGAACTTTGAGACCATTTTTTTTATAAATCAAAGGTTTAAATTAGAAAATATACTAACCACCATCTTTAAACCTCAACAACTTCCTTTTAGGCACATTGTCAAAGATGTTGACAGAACCTAAATATACAACAGCCTTCAATTTCTCTTTGTGCACATCAGTGTTATACCCAAGTCATAGTACGGGATGAAGAATGGCTGGACTAGATTCCTGCCATATAAAAGGCCTGCTGCTGTTCATCTGCAAGACCATTGTCACTCATGAACAATGAAAATCTGACCCGCCTAATTGTTTTCTATCCCACTGCTGCAAAGCAAGTGAAAGGAAATAAGGAAATGCCGGTAGTTGATGAGCTCCTTTTTAGACATGGCTGTTTGATTGGCACCATTTTATCATATCAGGTTGTGTGACACCACACTAGTTTACAGGCAAAGCCTGGAAAGTTCGTGTACTGATTGTCCGTAACCCACAAACACAATTTAAGTCTTAAATATGGGGACTAATTTAGCCTCTTTGCCTTAAGACTCTAACAAGCTCCCTCTCTGCTGTTTCCCTGATTATTCAGTAACCTGTGTTTTTCTCCATCCAGGCCAATCCTATCATAGCACAGTGGCAACCTTCCATCTTGTCTTTCTGTAAATACTGACCAATCTCAGTCACAATGCCTTGTCAGATCTTTAGTGATATCATACTCTCCTCACTAAGTATATAGGACATACATCTGAATGCCAAGGTGTCAATTCTTCTTTCAACACCGACACTTGAAATCCAGCAGCTCATACATCCAAAAAGTTTGAGCACTCAGGCAGTCCATTGTATCATTATTTACACACAGTCCTGCTCTTATTCTACTTCCAGCTAAAAAACATACTTCTCTCCCTCAATAGTATCATAAATAGTTATAATATAGATCTTTCAACACAGCTAATATCAAGTGAACGAACTATGTATTTACCATTGCACCTTTCTTCTTGCCTGACTATGCCTAACTCAGGATAATTTACTCAGGCAGGACACTTCATAGACAGTATTAGTTCACAGCTCCTGCACAGCTTTTAATCTACTGTGTGTCATGTTTCATGTGCTATTGGTATTGCCAAGCCTCACTTACAATATACAGGAACAATGAAGTATTATTGAACTCAATGTGGAGCTTTTCTCCCCAGACCTCAGCTGAAAGGGGGTACAGCCTGGGCACACCATCCAATGGTCATACACATTTACATAGCCACACTTTATCCCCGAATAACCAAACTCAAAAATCTGAATTCAGGCTTTCTCTAGCTGTGTCTTCCTATATTCCTGAATTCTTTAAACCAATAAAATGAAGAAAAATATTTGTAAATATTATAAACCTAGACAACTGGTCCAATTAAAAGATGATCAAAACTATTCTCTGGGAGTGCATCAGTATACACCACATCAAATTTAAACACTGCCAACAACCAATATATAAAAAAGAGAAATAAAGGAATCCACAGATGATAGAGGGCCCACAATCTTCTGTTCACCAAGTAGCACAATGCTATATAGAAAACTATAGAAACAAATTCTAAAACCTCACAGGGATTATATTTTATAAAGTACATATTGATGAACACAAACTTTCTGCATGAACCAATGAACATTAATGGACATTAAAAAAGCATGTCTGCCTTTTCTAGCCATTACCACTGCAGTCTTGTGCCTTCAGTGTTTTCATAAACACAGAGATAAACAATAAATAAAATAAAAATGCTTGAGAGTTTGTGGAAAAGTATTGAAATAACTTTGACAATGGCATTCCATTTTCTTTACTGGTGTTTGATCTTGGAGTATGTATATATACATTTCTGGGGGTGTCACCCTATACAGGGGATTTGGTAAGCTTGCTCCTCTCAAAAAAATACCCCTGAGGATTGCATAATGCTGCTTCAGTGGGATTCTTTTGGAAAACTCCCCTGCAGTTAAAGTGAATTTGATCAAATAAAATTATGTAATTTTATTGCTGATAAACTATAATTAGCAGTGTAAAACAATCCATTTCCCTGACAGCTTAAACTTGTCTAATTTACTGTCACTTAATTATCAGTAAGAAGTTAGTAAAATTATATCAAAAACAATATATATATATATATATATATATATATATATATATATATATATATATATATATATATCATCAGGAAAGATAGATGTGTTCACAGGGAATATAAATGTATTCCAAAACATGTACATGTTAAATACATACAGGGGATGTCATCTGTTCCTGGAATGTACAGAGACATTGTTCCACATAAAGGACCATTATAGAATGGAAGTGCTTAGTAAAGTTAAGAAATATCTTTTCTTTTGCAATTATCACAGTGTGTAATAATAAAAGCCACTATCTAACCATGGGGTGAAGCAGAATGCACCCACTCCCAGTGTAACCTACTTATTGGGACTCACACTCATATAAACCATGCAGGTAATAGAGAAATCGTCACCCACTGATGGGCATGATTGATAGTGTAGGAACATTTTATCTATAGTCTTGCGAACTTTTAAGTCACACCTGTGCCTTAATCTATGCGGGACTGCTATCCCCACCCTTAGGGGCCATACTCCAGCAGCATGAAGACAATGATTATCCTAAGGAAGCACCTGCACTAACAAACCAAGTTTAACAGTCTACCTGAGTTAGATTAGTGAGAGAAGATGTTTACTTCACTGCAACCCCACAAACAGTGCTAAGTAAGGACCGATTCTGGTATAACCTATAAATTCAGAAATCTAATAGAATGCTCCCTCCTTCTCCAATGGTAATATTAAGCATCATAGGGCAGGTCTGGTGGGCTTTAAATCCCAAATGAAATACAATGTACATTTCTTAACATGTTATTTAGGTTCTAGCAGAAAACGAACCAAGTAGAAGAAATACACTTACTTTTAAAGTGGTAATTTCCCCCAAAACACATTAGACACAAATAACCTTTATGACTGCATTTCAATTATTCATATGTTCAAACAATACTTGGGGTGCCCTCAGAGCCAGATACCTAAGTAAAATACCAAAACTTTTCATAATTTGTTTTAAGTTAATAATTAGTGTATACAATTTAGACAGATGGTTTTGTATCATCATTTTTATTAATAAACATTATGAAATGGAGAAATTCTGGAAATTTCATCTTTTCTATACCCATTATTTTATCTTAATATATTAATTATTGATGAGAGGACGTGACTACACTAACTTTTTTAGCTACACCTCCTGAACTTCTTTTTGTCTTTCAGACGGTGGCCCTTGTCTGAGTTTGCTAGTTCTCATACAGCATCAGTGGTCATTTGAGTAAGAGAGTCTTGATTTAGACAGATTCAGCAAAACAGCAGATGTGTTTTAGTACTAATATTTTACTTTATCTATTAATATGGAGTTACAGGCTACTTGGAAAAACTGAGAAAAGCTGTTTTTATGGCTGGATGTTTATAAATGTATGTTCTGAAATGATTTTAATACATTCAGACAGTTCTAATTTGTCAATGAATTTGAAAAATATTGAAATAATTGATAATTCACATTTTGTTTAATACAGCAAAAGAAACTGACATGAACTTTATAGTGGAGTTATGACATATTGTTATGTGGAATGATTTCCATTCAGCTATGTAATAATCCACTGAGTACATATTTTCTACAGAGTTGTAAATACATGTTTCAAAACTAGGAATCCCAATACCACCTCTGTTCCATAACTACATATGATTTATATAAGCTGTTCTTAGTTTCAGTGCATGCCATTAAAATATTTTCTAGAATAAGTTTACTTTTTTCAGTAATCAATGCTATTGTGTATATGTACAATATTTTAGGTAGTAGTATTTTAATGAGTATAAGTTTATTCTCAAACAAGAAAAACATGCTCCAATTAGTTTTTACAATTGAATCAATTTTATTTTAATTCACTGATTCATCTCATCCATCCACAACCCCTTGTTCACATTTTTGCACATGGGGATGGGGTGTCACTTCAACATTGACAATCATCTAGAGTCAAGGTTTACAGCTCCAGGTGGCTAGCCCTTCTGTGGTAGTTCTTTCATACTACACTCACATGCACACTTACACTTTTGGCCAACCTAGAGTGTCCAGTTCATCTATTCCATATTTTTGGATTGTGGGAGGAACCAGGACACCCAGAAGAAACCCATATGAGCACAGGGAGGACATGCAAAATCCACACAGAAGGCACCCCAGCTGAGAATTGAACCAGGGAACCATTTGCTGTAAGGCGACAACACTATTAGAGTTAAAGTTATCCAATAAGTGTATCCCTAGGTACCTAATACTAAGTTTAACTTTACCTATATATTCTAACTATTTAACTGTTTGTTTATATTTTAACGACTCTTATTGCTATCGAATTGCATTTTGGATACTTTTTGAATATTTCTTTGAGTTATTAATGTTATTAACTGTTAGAAGAATTTATGCAGATCTCCAAGGGAAATATTTCCAGTTCAGTATTGTAACAAAACGTAATACATCTACTGCAACTAAGAGGGGCCAGCCTTGTTTTGTTTCGTTATTCAGTTTAAAACCCTGTGATAAAAATGAACAAATTTTAGCAAAAAAATATGGATATTTAAAATGTTAAGGTTAACATATTACTGTTTCTTTATTGTCAAAAATTGTTTGACTTAGTCTTTTTTTCCTAATAATTATACTACTAAAACATCAAATAAAAAAATGATAAATAACCTTAGTTACCTGCTCTTATAAAGAAACCACAATATCATGGATTGTTTAAGGTCCTACTCTAGTTTCGAAATTCTAAACTGACAAATCTCTCTTGCAGGCCATTAAAAGAAAAACCTAACATTCAGAAAGGAAATCCTATAAATAATTAACATTTGCAACTATGGGCACATATTAGGTGATTATACCCAAATAAAGTAAATATAACTTCTGAATTATAGTATTTCATTAATTATACTGTATATTAGTATATCTTGCTTTGTGTCTTTTTTGTATTTACTTTTTTGATTATACCTTCAAATGCAGTCTTAAATCTCATGGTTCCAATCAATTGTCATCATATTTTCATTGTAAATTCTATGCATATTAACTTTAACATGAAATGCAGGTATCGGGTTATATTAATGGGAAAGAGTTAATTTTGTATATACTTTATGTTAGATGCAAGACAAACTATACCAGAATTATCAACCAACTTTACTAAATACATGTTTAAACGTGATTATGGCTGCTAAAGATCCTGAAAACCCTAGTTTGTAAAACAATGCAAATACTAGATATCAGCAAAGCTCATTGTTTTGCTTATGCTGTCATTTTTAAAGTTTGAGAATGGAATACAATAAATAGGGAGGAGATTCGTGTTATATCAGCTGCATAGTATTGATAAAGTAAACAGTCTACACAAATGAAAGTGAAAGTAATACGTAGCTAAGCATCTACACATTGGGATTGTGCTTCTACACTAGGAAGGGGTGTTAGTATTGTTACTTTTCCTAAATATTGAAGAATGCACTGGCATATCACACTCCTTATTGCATCAAACAGATACTAATCAACCCTGATATGAATTACATGATGCTACTAAAGGTAGTTTGTAAGCATGAAAAAAGACTTTAATACATAAATGAACATTTTACTTCTATTAATAAAATGAATATATTTGGAGATGAGAGGAAAATTCTTTATTCTCTGAATCTTGATAAAACTGTTGTTTGTCTTTTCTGCTGTTAGGGGTCGCCCCAGCGGAACTCCAGTCCGCTAATGATTGGCAGTCGATTTTTATGGTGCAGAGTTGCCAGCCCGATGCCCAACCTTCAGCGAAGGCACACCCATTATTCTAATATGAGAAATTATCAAAATTATAATTATTTCTTTACATTTACAAAAAAATGTAACCCAAATTTTAAACATTTAATCTCATTCCATTTCTTAGATCAGCCAAATGTAAATGCTAATCTTCAATATTTTTCATAGATAAAAAGAAATACTCAGACAAGTAACTGTTACAAAACAGTATTACAACCATGAAATCATATTGTTGTATGTCTTTAAACGTAAAAGTTTCTAATAAATCCATTATCTGTATGATTCGAGTCCCGTTCAAGTCAATTAACTAAACTTTATTAAAAATTGTCCTCAAATGTTATGGAGTAAAATCATAATTATTTAAATGTTTAAACCTATCCATTTAACTGTATTCTTCCGATCAGTGTGCTTTGTCATCTTTGTTACACCCTCTCTGTGAGCACAATAGCATCAACCCCATTGTTATTCAGAGATGACCGAATTGTTCAATATTGTATATAAATGTTTCATATAGCCCCATTATTAACAGTATACAATTTTAACATACCATCATGGCTTGCACAGGCATATGTAAAATGATCAGTGATGATTTAATGCTGCTGCTAATCAAGTAAACCAGATGTTTATGAAGCACACAAGTAAACCAGATGTTTATGAAGCACAGACTGTGATTTTAAAAATCCAGGTTCATATAGGTCCCTGCATCAGTAATCAATCTCTCATAGTTGCACCATCCAATGAAAAATAAAAGTCTAAGTATTTATTAAATTTTATCATTTACTAGTACATTTTTTATCAATACATAGCTGAAATCTCAAAAAAAGGAAAAAACAAAACAAAGATTTTGCACCATCAAGTATTTTCATAATTTCTGACAGAATGCTATCTCCAGCATTCCCCAAGGAACCCGGTAGAAAATGTACGGAACACTATAAGATGGGGATTGCAGTGTTCTCAGTTTTCATGTCCATGATAGATACTTTGTATAATTCTGTAATGAATTATTGCTTTGACAGTTGTGTTAGCAGTTTTTAGTTTTATGGCTCCTGGAACTGCTTTCTAAACCAGATAGAATATGCTTGCCAGTAAGCTTTTACAGCATATTATCAAAATACAGCAGGACTAAACCTAGATTATGAACTGGATTGTAACACTTAGGTTTGTTTCATAACAAAGTTTAGTTAGACACTACCTGCATAACCTGTCTATGCTGATAAAATTTAAAAGTACCCAGTTTTACTGAGTATTTGTGTCTGGTCCATTCTTAAATAAAACTTTTAAACTGAATCCAAAAACAGGGATAATGTAGTACACTGTACAAATCACACCACTAAGAGGTTTTCATTGTGCCTGCACTTCAAAAAATGTTGTATAGCTCACAGCATAAAAAGAGTATTGCAGGTGTGACTTTGCATATATGGCTGGGAGCATGCATATTTTGTGTGTGATGAGTGTGTGTCTATGAGATGCTCCTGGACCACCAATAAAATAACAATGAATGATAATGGTTTACACACTGAAAAACAGTTATTCCAGGTCAGGGTGCATTTATACAAACATTTCTACATTTTCTTGCTTAACCTTTAGCCTCATAGGCAAGTTCTAGGCTAACTGCCCTTGTGGACCATTTTAAGCCTAGCCAGTTTCCCTCATTATGCTCGAAATAAACTATGCCGTTTGGTTATAGACTGACCTTGTATATTACTCTTAATGAGAAAAGCTGGAATCATATAATCGATAATGTGAGAGTACCCATGCATTGGATAAAGCATTTAGGAGTGGTCTATGTCCATTGGTAGCACCGAAAGCAGTGCTATAGGCAAAATTTCTGATTCCCAGCCATAGATCTAAGTTGTGTATGAATATGGACAGGGATGAACTTTGTTTTATGTGGATGGGGAGTCTGTTCCACAGCAGGGGAATCTTCTACATGGTATTGCTGTCCCTCCAAACCATTCTTTTGATGGTGCAGAAGAGGTTTAGATCCCTAGACTGAGTATTTCTAATGTGGTTTGACTTGCTGAAGTGCAGTAAATCCACTAATGGGTTGGAGGATGCCTTTTATTCCAGACACAGCTCACCTATTAGCAGACAGTAGGATATTGAGTATATTTTGCTACAGCATTTTTTTAACCACCATTCCCAAAGCTTTGCATACCTTTGCATATTATACCACTTGTTGAGTGACTCATTTACTTGCATTGTAAAATATTCCCGTGTCCCTTCCTGTATTTGATCAATACTTTGCTGCTTCAGTTAAGTTGTCTGCCTATTTAAGTGCATGACAACTTCTAGGAAATTTCAGTGTGATATAGTAAGTTCAGCAACTCTGCAGTCAACCTTCATATTGGTTCACTCAACATATGCAAAAAGAATGTGTGGTTAGCCTCAAAAGGTTCATTTGGCTTTAAATGGTAATCAACTGCTTCAAACAGAACTGCCGAAAAACTAAGACTGATGAATCTGTAGTCACATCCAGTTTCATATAGTTCAGAATTTATTGAAAAGACTTTCATTTAATCCATTTCCTAACATACTACATTTGTATATAGTTAATGACCAATTATAGAATTCGTTTAATGCATAAAAATAATCCTGGCTCTGAGAGTAGATGAAATTAACAGTAGCAGAAATGGCCAGTCATCAAAAATATTGTTAGCGTTAGAAAAATCAGCAAATCCTTCAGATGAGCTTTTGACAGGAAATATCCTTTAAAAATAAAATAAAATGAATAGCACATTTTGGACACCATTTGTTAAGGACCTTAAAGTAGCTGATAAGGTGCTGGTTGGTGGTAGTGATAACTACCTTATAGTTGTGCAAATGTGGCATAGCTAATAAACCTGTGCCAGCCTTTCCCAGGTGTGTGTGTGTGTGTGTGTGTGTGTGTGTGTGTGTGTGTGTGTGTGTGTGTGTGTGTGTGTGTGTGTGTGTATGTGTGTGTGTGCATCTGTGTATAAATCAAACCTGAAAAGGTGTGTGTGTCAGGTACTTGGGTAGGGACACAAAGAACTGGTTGGACAGTGAGGGTGGTGAAAGTCTTGGTTTGGCCACTCAGCTGAGATCTCAGCTCTATAGCTGTGCCAGTAGGGAGTCTTTTTGGAGATCTGGAGAAATAGGTAGAAATCAGCCCTGGACTAACTGTGGTGTCTGTGTGGTCATAAAGTAAATTGCACTTGATGCAGAGAGCTACATCTGGAAATACTGTGCATGTAGTTGTCATCATCCCAAACTGAGGCTCCTTGATTACTGGTCTAGTGGTGGGGCATCACACTAGGTATAACATGGCACTTAACCACTGTGAATCATTGTAACAACTATGGTATCAGGAGGTTTCTGTCATGCTACACTTTTCCATAGATCGAGGATATTTGTTTTGAATATTCAAGCTGCACTGGTGATACAAGTCAGAGTAACAATAATGCCTAAGAAAGTCCTTTGTTAAATGGCTCAGTATGATTCATGAATCCTTTCCAATGTTATTTCTTTACTACATTAAAATATTAAGCAGCTATTTATAATATCCAAGTATATTAGACAACTTTAAACTAATTACCCCATTGAAATATCTAGTAATTTCTTAACTCATATTTGGATGCTTTAACTCCTTCAGAAAGTGCATCCATCCATTCCACTATCTTCTTAAACACATCTTTGCTAAAAGCAATTTTAAGGGTTTGCATATCAGGATCAGAGCAGCTTGTATTCTTTAGCATGTTAATGAATATTCTCATATAACAGATTACTCAGCCTCTTTGGCAGATTATTCACTTCCATCATTGCTGCCAACGAGTTTGTGCTTGCTAAGTTTCATTTCACAATGAGATTACAATGAACAGTTAAATTCCAGTGATGATCTTACAAAGACATTGGCAATGGCATCACCACTAGCCTTCCATCTCTCTAACAGAACATACAAATTAGTAGGCCTGGAGAAACACCCTGTTAAAGGTACACTGCACATTGATATTCTTCAGTGCTCCATGCTAGGGCCACGCTTATTTTCAATCTTCATAAAGTAATTCACCTGGCCCATCTCCATGGCAGAAGGAATGGATTATCACTACTATCCAGGTGGCTAGCATTTAAACAGTGGCCCCAGAAAATGTAGACAGGTTGGGAAAGGAATGAAGGGGCATGGTCCACTCACAGAGGTGTAGAAGGGACATTGTGCACTCCAGGGCACACTGCATGGTGTGATTTCCCTGGTGAGACTAGAGATTGCCACTCATGCTGAGACAGGAAGGGCAGGGCTGCTTTGATGGAACACTTTCTTGAAAAGGGGAGGGGATTCTCTCAGCAGATTGCTTATTGTATGCCCAGCACCTATCCAGGTCTGCACTAGTTAGGGCAAGGGAAATATCAGAAAAATGCAAGTCACCCCTGGCAGATGTCTTCCCAGTTATGAGGGAACTAATGTATAAATTGACCAGGAGAAGTTTGAAGACAGTGTGCGGAAAAGTGCAGTCAAAAAATACATAATATATAAAAATCACCTCAAGAAGGCAAAATTTCAGTAGGGATTTAGAGAATGTTAAAGTTCCCTTGATCAACGTATTCAAGGCAATAGCAAAACAGGGAGATGTCAGACATTGTGAAAACATCCACAATTATGATTCAGCCCAAAACGGACTAGGACCTCATTCCCAACCAGCTAGAGGCCTATGTCATTCATTCATTTATATGGAACTAAATATTCATGCAGAAATAGCATTTATGAGAAGACACCCATGCTATGCCAGTTTATAATGGCTAGATATCTAGTAATGATGACAAGGTCCACAAATACTCTGATGAAAGCTGAGCAAAAATTAACTATTTCAGCAAATGCCATCCTGATGGACGTTGAGAAGACTGTCACCTCAGTTAATTGGTCACATAGGAGGATGATAAAGACTATGTATCTCATTCTTACCAAGCCTAACAAGGTAGTTCAGGATGAACATAAAAGCTCTTACAAAATGCAGTGTCACTTCTCTCCTTTCATCAGAAGGAACCATATAAGGATGTTTACTTCCCTGCCTAACTTTTTTAGTAACTGAAGCAGTTTACTACTACTATTAAGTTATAGAATGATGAGATAATTTCAATAAAAGGATTAAAAGCCTCACAATAATAGTTAATAGATCAATTCTGTTTCCAAAACCTGGATAATGGAGTGCTTGAGATTACAATAAATACTGCAGTAATTTGCAGTGAAATCACACCTGTGCATTAATACAACCAAGATAAATTACTCCCTGTGAATGAAACAGTCAAGGTGTTAAAATTCAACAGTACTAAAAATCCCTCACCACCTTTCCCAGCTCTAATGCAGAAAGCTCCCTCGGCTTTGCAAATTGTACTGCATAGCTCCCTAAACAAAATGGGATTAAACTAGATTATGTGGGAAGCTCTTTTGTATCAGTTTCATGATCAGAAATGTCAATGTTATCAATAAAATCAAGGGTCAGTGCAGTAAAAAAAAACTTTTGTTGCAAAGTGTATTACATAAGACATCCCCAGGCATTTTTTTCCTACATATGGCAAAGTACAGTCCAGAATGTGTGTACAGTTTATCTAAGATCTGTGAAAATGTAAAACAGGCAAATTCTGTTTGCACAACCTAATAAGGGATAGGGGGCACATGTCTACCTAGCATGGAGGTAAAAAGCACAACTACAAAGTCTATTACATAACAAGAACCTGCCTGTTACTCAAGACCAAGCATGTGACACTGGAGATATTACTGCAACTCGTCAATATTTTGTTGTACTAAGGACCTTCCTTTTATGGTCCAGGGTGGCACACTATGTACTGAGAGGTTAGGTCATAGATTAAGACCTTTGAATATTCTGCATTACAGGGGTTTTGAACAAATTAGATGTCTAGTCAGAATCACTAATTTGACCTTCACAGGGCATTATCTATAAATATGTGCAGCAACACTGAATGTTCAAGCTTGACATTCATTTCACAGAGATGTCAAATTCTCAAAACAACATGTAATACTTTCCATATAAAAACTGAAATACAAAGCATTTAAAAACTTAAAATAAAAATCAATAGAAGTTACTTTTCACATAAGAGCTATTAACTATACCAGACAGTTTTTCTTTGGCTTATTATACTGTATTACAGGACCAGAGACAAAATGTAATCTAGCTGCAATAGCCAATTACTGTGCTAGAGATGATATGAAGATTGCGTACTATATTCATGTATCAAACCCTCCAACAATTACAGTGATTGATCACAACCCATAACGCAAAATACAAACCTAATGATAAAGCCACACAAAAACAATATTTCAAATAGAGAAGTAAGCTACCCCCCCCCCCCTTTTCCCTCTGTGCACACCCTATTTAATTATTTTCAGTCAAGCATCATATCACCTGCTGGAAAGAGCAATTGAAAAATGATTAAGTTTATCTTATTCTTTCTCCATGACTGTAATTTTAACCTGCATACACAGAGCATACTTAAGAGGTGTGATAGGGGAGATACCTAATCAACTTAATTTTGACCAAAGATAGGGAAACCACACACATGCCATCTTTATTGGGTATATACATTGCAGCACTGACATTAGACTAAAGGAATCAACCACTCAGGAGTTTTTAGAGAACTGGGTTTTCTATCATCTTCTTTTCCTAAAATGCCCACCTTGGATGGCATTATTGTACATAAAATAAAGCCTTCCTTCAGCTTTTATTGTAGTGCTTTTCTTGATTTTGAGTTTTGTTTTTGGATGCACTTTTTACAACTTACTTTTAGTGTAATAGTTCAGTTATTGTACTTTTAGAACCCGCTAGATAACAGTGAATGTTTGCAAACAATTGCAGATCACACTCTCACAGTGTGTATGATCAGTTTATGTCTCCTGCCATGTTTATTTTTTCCTAAGGGACCTAATCTAACCAGTTCAGAATAAAGCTCTGCACTATATGTCCAAGGCATCATGCTCAAAGTAAACCAGTTCTGTTGTATGTTTTCCTTCTAGAACCATTCTAAGTTACTTACAGGAGAGACGGACAAGACTGAGGGGCTGGGGAATAAAACAGGGTAAGTGTTTTCACAGATCTATAGCAAAATGCTGGCAGTTTATTAAATGTGGCTAAATTGGACTTTCTCAGGGCAAGCTATGACCAGAATCAGAAAGTCGTCCTAAAATATCACACAATAAGATGTCAAATTGATGTCATTATTAAGATATGGCACTCTTCTTGTATTATGTTGCTTTGGTCAGTTTACCAAGCACATACCAAAACTAGTATAAAAAAAACTTTGCTTTGTTACACAAAGTATGATATGGTGTAGTAAGCATGAATGCACAATTTCCATTGTGATTGCAGCTGATTAGCTTAAGCTGATGGAAAGAATGCTGATATATCATCAAATATTATAGAATTAAGATACTGATGATAAAAACACTAGATTCATTGCTACGGTGTTTCAATCTCCTGTGCATTCAGCTGCAAATTTTTATAGTACTGTAATAGAAATTCTAGAAGATTACACTACATCTCACATTATAATACATCTTTTATCTACAAGATAAACAATTTAGTGTTTTTTTTGGTGGGGGACCAGCAAGACAGAGATTACTACATACAACATTCAGGATCATTTGTCTCCATAAGTGTCCTCTACAATATATTTACAAGGTGTAAACTAACAATAATTTGCAGATATTCAATAAAATGTCATTACAGTTGTTTAATATAAACTACATAAAAAATAATCACTGGTAAAGAAGCAAGCTGAAAACCTTTTTAAAACAGCACAAAATCTAGACCAGCTGGATAAAAAATAGCCTACTTATCTTTGCCATAAGCCACTGATGTGTCATTTAAATAATGACAGTTACCCATTTTTGTACTTCCACTACAAATGTGACCATTTTGCAGATGAGATTAGTATGCCCTAAGTTCAGATATTTATTTGATAAGCCTTTCAGTATCACATTGCTAATAGCCTGAAGGATATTATTGGAGAGTATAATACTAGATATACTGCCATAATTCAAAGGAAAAGATGAGACAGTGCATTTTCTATGTTTTTCAAGGGTAATGTGTACATTTATAACATTTTTGTTATAAACACAGCAGCTGCATGCAGACTTTGAAAAGCATGTGCAAAGAAACAGAATGAATCCATTAAACAAGATGTTTTATGAGAAATAAAGTGGATGCTGCATAAGCAATTATTTTTCAGAGAGTCTGCCCCTTTGTCATTTTGAATGGCATAAGTCTAGCTTTTAAAAGACCTTCTTGTATCTGTATATGCTCCAAGCTTCATGAGTGCCATTTAATAGATTTATTTGCATTGTTTGATTGAGAAAAGAAAAAAAAAACATTTATAAAGTCTAGAAGGAAAATCATTCCAGCATACCCAGATTAATTAGAACAAAGGTTTCTGCCAGTGCATCTACAAGCTTGAATACATTTGTATAAATTAAGATACTCATTTGCCTTATCTGGTTCTATAGACATGGTTAAGTCTCGGAATATTATTTGATTCTGAGGAAATCCTGATTTGCGTCCTTTGCTTCACTGCTATAGTGCTTAGAAAAACCTTTTGCATGATTGTATTGGCCTTACCCTTTTTAACTCAGAGTTGCTAAATATATACAATTAAAAGGAATAATGAAATGCATTTCACATGTCTTGAAGCTATTCACACAAAGGAAAAAAGTGACATCTTGGCAGACGGCATTAAACAGTTACATACAAAATGCAGAGCCTTTGGCATTTTAATTTAACTGCAATGCAGCTTTTCTGAGCTAGTGGGAAAAGAAGACAATCAGACCTAATTATATGTCTGGTTTATTTTGACCTAACACAGATAAAATGGTAACTCTATGTTATGTTTGGCAATCAGATATAAGCATCATAAGCAAGTAATGAAACTCGAGGAATGTCAACCACCAGGTGAAAGGCACTACAGTGAGACTGAGACTCTGTGAAATACCAGTACATTTCCTGTTATCTGTAAATGTGTAACTTTGGGATTAGGGATGACTCTGAACAAAATTACCGTGAATCCCAATACCGTAAACTGATTAACCTGAAAGTCACTTTCTGTGAAAATGTAGCAAAGCTTTTTTTTTTTTTTTTTTTTGCAAAGTAGATAACCCCCCCATAACCCCACTACCCCCTTAAATTATACATACTATCTCCAAGAATGCACAATACTAGGGAAATGGGCAAACTCCAGATTTGCCAATAGCAATTTTCAGCATTACTCATTCACTTTATTGGCACACTCAGTATCAAATCACTTGAAGACCTGTCATATTCCTTAACTTTGCACAATGCAATTTTGGAGTACACTGTTGTGTGTCTGTGTTCTCTTTTCTGAAAATGAGTATTTGTCAGAAGACATTTGATCCTTCATCATTTATTGTGCTGCCAAGTATCCAGGATGTATAAAAATAATAAACATGGCGCTGAGCTAACGCAGCTATATATAAAACACACTTTATTGCAACGAAAACAAAGTAAGCACTTTCGTGATATTCAAATTGCTTCTTCGGACTACTACATTGTTTAGAATTATGATTGTAAATTACTTGATTCTTAACAATGTAGTAGTCTGAAGAAGCAATTTGAATATTGCAAAAGCACTTACTTTGCTTCGTAGCCATAAACTGTGTTTTATATGCAGCCGTGCTGGCTCGTCAGCACCGTGTTTATTATTTTTATTGTTATATATATGTATTAGGTACCGAACTTTTACAGGGTCACTTGATGTTTTGCTATTACCCAGGATGTATATTGACTGCAACCTGTGATATCACCCTCAGTGCAAGCTACAGCACAGAGGAAATGAGTGGAAGTTAACACATAATAACAAGATGTGTGCATTTAACCATGTTTTTAGCTTAGCTCAAAGTAATTAAATCAACTATAATGCTTAAACTAATGATGAAAAATGTAAACATTTGCCATCTGTGCCATTGCTTCATTATTAGCATTAAGCATCTTCTGTATTGTTAGACAATATTCATACAGTAGCCGAAAGAAATCTATTAAAATGTTATGAGTTCTACAGATACTATTTAGTCTCTGTCTACCAAAGTTAGTTTTTTTGCTTGAGCACTTTATCAAAATGAATTCCTTGTAAAGGATAATGTATGCTAGTCTGTGAATGAAAGGAAGGTTACTGAAAACTGGGGAGACATAATTAGAAGGTATACCCCTATATTCATTATTGCTGTAATAAGCATACATTTTAACACTTTTTATGCAGCTTAACAACGCTGATTATCTCAAATCAATGTAAGGAAACTGCTACAAGCAGCAGATTTATCCATTTGGTTGGCAAATAACATCTATCGCAGATTCTACTTCAACAAATACCGGATGATTGATAGAAGAAACTTTCGTATCCCCCACTCCAGTAAAGGTAGCTTGTAACGTCCCCCCACCTCTTTATATGTCTCATCCTTGTAACCAGAGCTGCACAGTTATTATTCTCTTCCCTATTAAAATCAAACTTTAGAGTGCATGCAGTGTAACTCTCGCCAGAGTTACCCCATCACTGCAAATGTAAACAAAACATAAATTGTCACCTAGCATACCTGACTCACTTGTTCATCAAATGTATCCCATGGAGTTAAACTACACATAAAATGCTTCTTACATGCCCTCTTAGGCTATGTGTTGTAGCCATGTCTACACAGTATGTCTCTTGTAAAATAGTGGTAGTCTCACACTAGAGATGTGATGATGCCAGAAGTGACACTAAAGGATAGATAGCAGCCTGGAAGAGAGCCATGGCAGACCATGGGCCAGAACTGTAAAAATTGCCATTGCAATGCATTCTTCTCACCTGAGAAACAGAATAATATTAAATAATAAATTAATGCATTAATATGAGGCCTAAACTAAGAGCATACATGCTAGTGGTGTATATATAAGCTCATCAGAGAAGGCTTCAAGATCAAAAAAGTATAGTTTTTTTTTTTTCTTTAAGCAGGCTATGAATAAGGAGCAGGTCCTAAATGCACTCTCTAAGGTCAAAAATGCAGGCTTGATGGGCCCAGATAATATCCCAGGATGCCTCCTAAATTGTCTGAAATACGACCTATATCAGGACCACTGGAGTCTCTCTTCAATTATAGCATCTAAATAGATTTGGAGGACTGTAACTGTTATCCCTCTGCACAGGGGCGGACCATTAATGGATCCTTGGAGGTACACACCCATTATTATAACTACTGTCATCTGCTAAGCCATGGAAGAATTATCATGGAAAAAAATAATAATGACATAAGAAACTTAACACTGGACTCAACTTAGTTTAGAATTGTCAAGGGTGGGCCATGCCTATTAAATTGAAGTTGCCAAGGCAATGAAAGAGGGTAAAATGGTGCATACTGCTTGTCTTGACCTGGGAAAGGCATTTGATGCAATACCCAACTCAGACATTGTTGTTAAATTCACAGAGTGAGGCATAGACCTCTATGTAACACTCTAGATAGCAAACTGGCTCACAGATAGGACCCAAGAAGTTAGGACTGGGAGACTACCTTTACTAAGAGGTGAATGAAGTCTATCAGGGATCTGTGCTAGGTCTGCTCCTCTTTGGAATCTACTTCTTCAAAGTCAAGGCCTCTGGCAGACCAAGTTGCAGATGACTGCAAACTAGGAATTATCATTGAATCTTTCCAAGACACAAACATCTTGCAGGAAGGTCTAACACAGTCAAATGAGTGGTGCAAAGGTCGCAGCTTAAAACTCATTGCCAAGTCTTGCATAATAGTATATTTTGGGAAATCAGCTACCCCAGGAAACTACCTTATTGATAAAATGCCTCTAAAACTAGACGCACTAGTCAAGGACTTGGGGATGTATGTAGGTAGTAACCTGGATTTTGACCAGCACGTGTCTATGCTGCAAAGAAACTCATTCTAGGTCACTTAAGTTATAAGAGCATAGCATTCAGCTCCAGGGAGATTATCATGCCCTATGTGGTCCATTACTCCCATCATTGAGTATAATACCCCCTTTAGTATGTACCTGACCAGGCAGATGCAACAACTGGAACATCTACAGAGTTTCATCACAGAAAGAGTACCGGGTGTAAACAAAATGTCCTATACTGATCATCTCAAAGCCCTATCTCTGTACTCTGTTTCCTACAGATTGTTGAGAGGTAATCTATGCCTGGCATACAGAGCATTCTTCAACCCCACTATGATACACCTTTTGATAACTACATAATTAACAGCATCAGAAATACTAGATCTAAGGACTTAAATTTTACTAATGCATTAAACAAGACATGTTGGAGGGATAGGTTTGAGTCTTCAGAGAACTCTCTTTCTCTGAATCAAGCTTCCCATCTGTGTGAAGTAAAGCGCTTCCCTAACCCTATTCAAGCATAACCTGGACCAGTGGATGTGAAACTGAAAGTTTACCACTGACATACCTCTCAACCTCTTAGATCAAGAAATATATGCAAAGTCTAAACTCAGAAAGTTGCTAGAACAAGATTTATGTTAGCATGCATTTTCTGAAGGATATAAAGTCTGAAACTCAAAGGTACGTCATTAGTCAGTGTCTTCAGTCCTTCAAGATTTGCTGGAAACTCACAAAGTTTATGAAGAACAGACCAAAAATGAGGCAAAAATCTGGATAGCCTGTCAGTCTGGACAGTTGAGCAGTATGATCACTGGTCTGGCACCTACATTTCTGATTAGTTAAATCATGCCCTAGATAATATATACCCGCTTAAAATAACCTCTAAGCAGACATTCTGGTTGCAAGGCTAGGCCTGCAAAGGCCCCTGTGGCTGTTAGTTTGGTATACACTTATGAACCTATAAGAAGTTATGTCTGTGAATGAGTTGCCATTATTGTTGCACCTTGCAACATGATACAAAATGTTGAGTGTTAACATTCTGCTGGGATGTGCTTTTAGTTTCTATTCCAAGCTGGATCTTTTCCCAGCTAGATTTGATATCTCTGCAAAGTTACATGTAGAAGTTTATCAACTAAAGAAGTGCAGACACTGGCTTTGCCTCTGCTACTTTTATCCTGAAATTTAGTTATCTTACTTATTTCCAGCTAAGAGTTTTCTTATTCTTCCTTATGGATGACCAATGACCCAAAACCTGTCCTGAGGACTAATTTTGGATTGAAGTCAGTCAGCTGAAGGATTCAGACAAGTGCACAAAAACTACCCATGTTTCTATTGGCAATTTAGAGGATCAACATTTCACCTACTAACAGTTCTTAAAAATGTCAAAGGAATTGGAAATGCTGGTTAAAAAACACTAATGGACACTGCAAGATGCATCCTCCACAATGGCTGAGAAACAGACTATGAAATGAAGTTTAATAAGGCAATGATGCTAACCCCTACAGCACTGAATTTATTAAAGCTGAATTATTTAAGGTGCTTGGGCATCTGATTCAAGACAGATCCGCACTAAAACCATCTATGCCCTATGGAATACCAAGAGCACTAGACAACTTATGAAACAAAGGGACAAAGCGTGGGACATGTGGAGCAAAAACACAACTATTCCTAATAGGCAAACATTCTTATAACTGAGAAACAATGCAAAAAAGCAAATGAGACTAGATAAACAAAAATATGATAGTGAATTTCAAGCTAAGCATAATATCAATCCACAAAAGTTCTGGGCCTCTATAAACAGTAATCTCCAACCAGGTAAACCACCGACTCTTCATCCAAACATAGACACCACCTCTATAAACACAGCCACCCAATTCAATGAGTTCTTTACCAACTTTATATTACAGCTGTCAACCCCCACAATACTATATAACCCATCAAATAATGCTAACTCCTCCACCCTTCAACCTGTACCAACTTACAAAATCTATAGACACCCAACCAAACTTAAACCTACCACCTTAGCAGTAGACAAACTACCTGCCGAATTCCTACAATAGCCACCAAAGCGATTTCCTATCCAGTCTCTAAAATCATTAATAGATCAATCTCAGAACAAAAGGTGCCACTTCTCTGGAAAATCTCCTACATTATACCAGTTCACAAAGGGGTGAACTCCACTGACCTTACAAACAACCGCCCTTTAGCTATACTTTCCCCACTGGCTAAAATAATGGGAAAATGTATCCACACCCAGATCCTAACACATCTCCTCTCCAACAATCTTCTTGCCCAAACTTAACAAGGATTCCACCCCAACCATAGAAGTACCACTGCAGACATCCATCTTAGTAACCTAGTAAATATGCACGCAACAACGGCTAACTAGTGTCTGCAGTTTTCCTTGACTTATCAAAGGTGTTTGATACAGTCTCCCATACAAAACTAATAACGTCACTCTCAGAATTAAAACAAACTACCCCCACTCTATTATGGTTTCAGGGCTATCTCTTCCAACGCCAACAAGCTGTTCCATGGAAAAACTCCCTATTCCCCCCTACTTTCGGTAAAACTTGGAGTACCCCAAGGATCAATCCTAGGACCCCTACTTTTCACTATATTTACAAATAATCTTCACAAAGCCACCCCTCTAGCAAACCTGGTTCAATACACTGATGACTCCACCTTAATCTGTTCTGCCCCCACCCTCCAACAACTTCAAATCATGACCCAAGAAGCCTTACATCCATCAAAACCTGGCTAACAAACTCCCAGCTAATACAAAATCCTAAAAAGACCCAACTTATGCTCTTTCATCCTTCCAAAGCAGCAGCACCTACTCCCCCATTCTCTATTTCTGCATTAGATAATACCCCTATCACCCCCGTCACACAAACCAAATTACTAGGGTTCATTATTGACAATAATATGAAATTTGACAAACACATAGCTCATACGATAACCAAAATCAACAAAAAACTAGGTACTCTTTACAGATGTAAAGACCTCCTAACCAGCAACAGTAAAGTTACCCTAGCTCATACCCATCTTCTCTTTACCTTACTGTATGCTTCTCATGTCCTAATTAATCTAAACAAGAGTGATTTAAACACACTATCAGTATGCTACAACAAAATAGCAAAATTCGCCACAAACTCCTTCTACTGCACCCACCACTGTTAGGCCCTTAAACAGTTTTCCTGGCTTGAACTCCCTAACACTTTAGCTGTAAATCACCTTCTTCTAACACAAAACCAACAGCAGAAATTATAATAAACAGATAAACAAAAAATAGCTGTTGAAGGCACAAACCCCAAACGATGCTCTGTTGTTTAAAAAAGTCTTTATTAAGCCCTTTTCGTCCAGATAGTGCTTGAACTTCATCAGATTCTTCTGACTCACCAAATACTGTACCAACCTGACAAAACTCCAGCCTGACAAGACCTGATCACCCTCTACTCCAATAACTGAGAACTTAGATCCACTAACAAGGCACTAATCCAATCTCCAAAAGCCATTACAGCGCTGGTGACTCCCTGTATTCTAGCAACATTGTCAAGACTTGGAACTCCCTACCACTACAAATCAGGGTGCAACCTAATAAAACCATCTTCATAAAACAGCTTATTTCCCACCTAAACAACTCCTGGGCATACAACTGCCTAGCACCTGGCTAACATATTCTAACTCCTTTCCCCTACCCACTACCCAACCTCCTCTTTAAAACTCCCACAGATGCACTATGTATTATCACGTTACTTGCAGCTGCCTAGCACCTGGCTGACATATTCTAACTCCTTTCCCCTACCCACTATCCAACCTTCTCTTTAAAACTCCCACAGATGCACTATATATTATCACACGTTACTTGCAACTGCCTATCACCTGGCTGACATATTCTAACTCCTTTCCCCTACCCACAATCCAACCTCCTCTTTAAAACTCCCACAGATGCACTATATATTATCACACGTTACTTGTAACTGCCTAGCACCTGGCTGACATATTCTAACTCCATTCCCCTACCCACTATCCAACCTCCTCTTTAAAATTCCCACAGATGCTCTAGATATTATCACACCTTTCTTACCAACTCACTGCCGCCTACTCCCCACTGTCCCATCTATACCCACTAACTCTCCCATAGACTAAGCTGAAAAGCTTTCCCTTAAAATGTCAATGCACCTCATATGAACTTGTCTATATTCCCCTCCTTTTTCAGTTTTTCCTTTCTTGTCTTATCTTCAGTACATCTTCAAGATGTTCTCTACTAAACATACTGTATGAACAAGCATCATATGTTACTTCCTGCTATACTTTAATTGTATGTGTAAACCACTATGCTTATGTAAATATTTTATACAATCATATGTTATTGTCTGCTATATTTTTTATAACTGAATGTGTAAATATCTTATGTATAGTATGTTAGGAATTGTTCTGGAGCTTTTCTCCCCGGGCCTCTGCTCAAAACAGACAGCTCTCTCCAGTCAGACCTTCCTGGTAAACAAATGTAAAATAACTAAAATAAATAAATAAATAAATAAATTAAGTATTACTTTCAGATTTTGCACTTATAGATGAAGTTTTAATAACACCACCAACCATTTGTTAACAAGGTAAACACGCTAAATAATCCCTTTTCAGTGGTGACCCAGGCGCAATGTATACTTTCTTTGAGGTAAAGAACTTAATCATTATGCCAAACCGGGTAGGCAAGTGAGGACTCAGGGAATCAAACCCTGTACCACAACTTACAGCCTTAATGCTCTGTGCCAACTGTCAGAAAATATTGAATGAACATTTCTTGTCCTAAGCCAATCCCTGACAACTACATTACACACTGGTTAATGATCATGATTTGTCTATGCAAGACCCTAAGCAAGCAAATGGTTTGAAAACAGAGTTTTGATGAATGCAAAAAGTTGTGAAGATATTAACTTGAGATAGTTTGACAGATTAATTTAAAAACCTAATACGTATGGAAATACTGCAGAATGATGGAATTATTTTCTGTCTAATGACATTACAAATTAAGACAGGAAGAATAACACAGCTTTATTCAGAGTTTTATATAAACTTTTGAGTGGAGATCTCCATCTTAATTACTGAGCCATTAAAGACCCAGTTGTCACGGACCTTCTGTTTCTTTGCTGGTCCAGTATCTCCATAAGTAGTAAAACTAGGACATAAATCTTCACCAACAGATAAAACATGGATGGATGGATGGATGGATGGATGGATGGATGGATGGATGGATGGATGAATAGATGGTTTATAACCCAGCACCTCACAAATCTCTGGAATAAATTTCCCCTGCTTAAGCAGTGCAACTTACTATCTTCTTTTAAACATACACTAGATGCCTGAGTAAGTATCCAGAAATTTACTTCAGGGTTGACCAATATGGCTTTCCTGGATAAAGGAGGGGGTGCCTGAAAGAATGTACTAGTAAAGTGAGAATTTTCTCATGGCTCAGTGGCCCTGGAATTTCTATGAAACAGTACCTATTCCTCTAACTACAGTTTAATTTTGGAGAGGTATGCAATTTATACACTATGATGAAAGGAGGGGTTATCTAACAAAAGTGATACCACACCTTTTAACATTTGAGACTATTTTAGTACATAGTTTATTCTGGAGAGTTTGAGTGCCTTAGGGTGACTTCACCCCCCCAGTTTGTAATCACCTACAAAACTTTGTCACCCAGAGGTCTTGGATCCCTGCTTGGAGATCTGACACATAAAAGTTAAAAGGAGAGGGCTCATTACTGTGACCGAAATGCCATCACTGGTCACTTTTGTGCTTTCTGATGAAGCCCCTTAAACTTACACTGTGTGGGTTATGTCTTTTAGCAAGTTTGCCATCCATCTTGCAAAATATAGACAGATTTTTTTTTACAGCATTTAGCTTTTATATGGGATATGGTGTCAAAGGCCTTGGCCAAGTCAAAAATACATCACCACCATCTACAGCCTCCATAACCCTTTCAAAGAAATTTACCACATTAAATAGACAGCATGTACCACTAACCAAACCAGATGTTTGGAGATAAAGGTACAACATTCTTAATATCACAGTTTATGTAGTCAATCATAATACATTCCACAGCTTTGCAGAGGAGAATTGCAAGGTTGATAGCTCTGTAATTACCCATTTCAGTTACAAGTCCACCCTTACAGAAAGACAACACCACAGCTGTATGCTAATCAGGGACAAAACCGAGCCAAACAGTTTGAGGAGCATGTTAGCAAGGCCATGCTTAATGATATTAATCAACCAAATAAATTATCAGGCCCCATGGAGGAAGTATTTGTGGCCTTGATTAATGCTTTCAGTAAATGGTCTTTAGAGATAATAGGGGAGTAAGGGATTCAGATATTTTGGGGCATCAACATCAATCTAATGGGTAAAGCTGGCACTAAGTTTGTTCACAAGTATAATGGCAATATCTGCTATGTCAGGATAGGTGGCCCCATTATGAATGCATTCTGGATATAGGGAGCTTCAAGTTTTCTTACATAGTTAAATAATACTTTATTATAGCTGGTGTCCTTTAATGAATATATATATATATATATATATATATATATATACATAGGTTTTGGATTTACTAAAATTAAGGAACATATTTCTTTTGTTGTACTGATTTTGTATGGTTGCAAGCCACTAGGGCTGTTTATTTTTTAATTTTTCAGATATTTGGTTCTGGTAGGGACTGCTAGGTGTGTGCATTTTTTCAAACGGTTGTAGAATTTCTTAGTGAATTTTAATGCTGTATTAAGGTCTGAAGTGGTGTAGTAATAAGTGAATTTTGATATTTCATCACACAGCATAATTAAAAAAGGGGGTTTATTAAAATGACTTTAGTGCCATACACTGTAGTAAAAGTTTCTTGCATGTCACCATTTAAAGGCTTCAGATCTTCACTTGATAAGAAAATATGAAATCAAGTGTTGCACTGTCTGGCATCACAAACCAAACACAGATGACCATCAACATGTGGAGAAAGCACTCAAATTATGAATGGAGTATAAAACATTAGAGAGATTTCCAGGCAAAATATTTCATTTCTTATACTTAACTGTGACCTGAGGAAGCACTTCGTGTCTAATCTGTTTTCTTCTCCCCATAGACTCATAATATCTTCCACCAACAAGTAGGGGGCCTTAATATGCCCTGCTTAGCTTCTTTGTGAGAGAGTGATGTTTGTTCCTATAGGAAAAGTGGCACCTTCAGTGGCTGTTTTGCTATTATTCTAACACCTACTCAGGTCTGACATATCTCATTTTGACTTCTCTAGTAACTGTTTTGCACTTTGAACTACACATTCTACCAAACCATTTGATTGTGGGTAATCTGGGCTACTCATGACATGAGTAAAGTCCCACTCTTCGGCAAATCATTTGAACTGTTGCCTTGTAAACTGCATGCCATTGTCAGAAGTAACTTTGTGCAGACTATCATGAACTGCAAAATGATGCTTCATCTTAATAATGACAGTACTGGATGCTAGGTTGGGAAGTAGGTCAATCTCAAACCAATTGGAGTAAGAGTCTACTAACACTAAATAATGTTGATCATTCCACTTGAAAATGTTGATGGCTACTGTTGACCAAGGTAGTTCAGGAATCTGGTTTAGCTGAAGAGATTCTTTCTGTTGATGTGGCTTTGTACTATTACACATGGAACAAGATGAAAGTGCTCTTTCAAAGTCTTTTGACATAGAACACCAAAATACTAGACCTCTCATCCTTCTTTTGGTAGAGTCGGTTCCTCTGTGACCACAATGCAAGATAATAATGTACTCTTTTTGCAAGGACTTTGGAACGATTACTTTTGGACCTTTCATAATGATACCTTTGCCAGACAAAATCTCACCTCTGTAAGAAAAATAAGGTTGCACTTCCGGAGGTAAACTAGATTGTTTTGATAGTCATCCTTGTTTGATAAAGTGGTTGAGCCTTTGTAAAACCGTACATGTAGCTGTGTGATCTCTCAGCTCATCAAAACATGTGGAAGAAAAAATTCTCACTTCCATGACTCCAAAATCAAGGTTCTCATTCTCATGCTGTTCTGTGATGTTTTGGGGGTGATCTTGGCAATGTATCAGCAAGATAAAGAAGTTTGCCTTTCTTGTAGACAAGAGTGAAATTACACTTTTGCAATCTCAACATCATGCATTGTAGTCTGGCTGGAGCTGAATGCATATGCTTTCTCAAGATAAAGGTTGGTGGTCTGTTTAGATCTGCATAAACATAATCATGGAATTTTGAACATGCAAACACAATTGCCAAAAGCCCTTTTTCGATCTGAGCATACTGCATTTCAGTTTGGATAAGAGTTCTTGATGCACAGGCAACAGGATGACACTCTTGTAGAATGACTACACCAAGACCAAATTTCAAAGCATCACATGAAAGAGTAACTGGTTTGTGAACATCATAGTATTTGAGAGTTGTTGGACTAATTCTGTGTTTCAGGACATCAAATGCTCCTTTGTGTTGCTCCAACCAAAACCAGGATACATCTTTACGTGTCAGCTCTCTTAGTGGTGCTGATAGTTGGCTTAAGTCTGGTATGAACTTTTTGGATAGGTAACCATGCCAAGAAAATGTTGCAGGGCTTGAACATTGTCTGGAGCTGGCATCTCGAGAATGGCTGTTTGTTTAGAAGGGTCTGGTCATAGGCTCAAACTGGTAAATAAAAGACCAATATAAGTAACTTCTTGCCACATGAATTTGCATTTCTGTGGCTTGAGATTAAGATTCACTTGACGAGCTCTTTCCAGAACTTTTCTAAGGCTTCTGTCATGCACAGATTCACCATTACCTCCTACTAGTATGCTGTCTGTTATAATAGCACAAGGATACCCAGAAAAAAGTTGCTCCATTGCACGCTGAAAGACTTCACTTGCAAAATGTATCCTAAATGGCATTCTCAAAAATATGCATCTGCCAAACACAATACTGAGTGTAGTGAGTAATGATGATTTCTTGTCAAGCTAAATTTGTCAAAATGAACTATTTGTGTCTAAGACAGAAAATACAGTGGCATTTGTCATCCAGTGCTGCAACCTCTTCAACTGTGCATATTGTATGATAAGGTCTTTTTAGTGCTTTGTTCAAATCTCATGGATCAATACATAATCTGATGTCATTTGAGCTTTTCTTATGAGCTACCACCATGGAAGATACCCATTCAGTTGGAGTAGCAGATCCAACTGGACAAATCACACCTTGTCACACCAATTTATCTAGCTCAGCTTTGATGGTGTCCTGCATGGATATTGGAACTGTTTGAGCTGGTCTGATAACTGGACTGACATCTGGATCTAACTTCATGGAGTACACAACTGGAAACTTCCCTAGTTTGTCTTCAAACTGATCAGCATAGGTAGAAAAAATATACTGGGTGAAATTACATTAGTAGTCTAGCAAGCTAACATGATGGACTTCCTTATTAAATGAAAGCAGTCCCATTTTCAAACTGTCTCTGAGCCCTAATAATGACTGGATGTTTCTCTTGACCACATAAGATAACAAGCCATAGCTTCTTCCAGCAGAGTAACATGAAAGCACTACTGGGCCTTCGGTCTGAATTTCTTGACCTCCATAAGCAACAAGCTTTGCACGCCTTGCCAAATCAAGCCTTTCACCATGACACACTCTAGTAAATGTTTCTGCAGACATAACATTGCACTTGGAACCTGTGTCAACTTTGAGCTCTGCAGGTTTGCCATTTATCCAAACAGTACATAATACTTCATTCTGTACCCTTAAATCTATTGCATTGACTGTTTCATAAAGCACTGACACACCATCAACACAAAGAGAATGGTTGCAGCTCTCTAATCGATCAACTTGTTTCTTAAAATGCTCTCTTTTAATAAATGAATGTGGGAATTTTGATTTACAAAACCTTTTGAAATGATTCCATTTATTGCATTTCTGGCACTGCTGACCAAAAATCAAACATTTCTCCCTTTTAGATTCATGATTTCCACTACAATTATGACAGCTGGCAATGAAACTAAGTTGGGGCCCATGCTTTGAGTTTGCTGACTCACTCTTATGGTTTAGTGAGACTGTGCAAACTCTAGAATTTGCTGGAAAGCTCTGGGGTTTACCTGTGAGTGCTGCAGGGGGCTACAGTTGCTGCCATGTGCTTGAGCATGTTTCTTTTAACCATGTGCTGCATACTATCAACATGAACTTTAGCACTGTGCCTTCTAAAGCCATTCTCATTTGTAAGCATATTTGTGTGCTTTTCTGTGAGCTCGTATATCTGACAAATCTCAATGGCCTTATTCAAAGTTAAATCACTGTCACACAGCAAAATCTTTCACAGTTTATCCAACATTAGAATAGTGTAACTATGCAACAGAGGGAAGAAAAAGAGGTAGCATAGGGAGAAATAGGTAATAGTGGTAAACAGGAAAATGTTGTGGGGAGAGATAAGAAGGACATGTGGGAACTGACAGAAAATGGATGAATAAGTGGGAAAATGTGTGGAGAAATGGTGGTCAGATAGCACAGCTGTGCAAGTGACTTGTGGAAATGTACTTAAAGGGTCTATAAAACAGTTGTGTAACAGATATGGTAATGACTTGAAGAGTCCATGTTATCTTGGTGAGGTACAAGAGTATAGCCAGATGTTAGCAAGCTGTAGAATTCCAACCAGTTTATTGTTAGCACTTTCGTTCAGGAAATACATGAACTTCTTCAGACAAAGAAACCCCAAGAAACCTCAGTTAAAATAGTGCCATCAATTAAGATGAAATAATTAATTATAAAGCAAATTAGCATGATTTAAAAAAAATATTATATTTATTCAAACATACATTTTACTTAGTATAATACTGGCTCTTTAACTTTTTTAAATCATGCTAATTTGCTTTATAATTAATTATTTCATCTTAATTGATGGCACTATTTTAATTGAGGTTTCGTGGGGTTTCTTTGTCTGAAGAAGTTCATGTATTTCCTGAACGAAAGCGCTAAATAAACTGGTTGGAATTCTACACCTTGCTGCCTTTTTTGGTTTTTGGTTACAAGTTTATTTTTTGTTTTGTGTTTATTCAGTTTGGTATGGCAAGCGAAGCTGAACCTAATTCTCAGCCACTTTTTTCCCCAAGATAGAGCTAGTACACCAGGAGGGTCAAACACTGAGGCAAATGCTGTAGGAAATTTAACCCTCCTAGTACAGCAACTACTTGAGAGAGTGTACAACCTTTCTAGGAGATTGGTATACAACCATCAGTGGAACAGTACCTGAATCTGGTTCCAACAATTGAAATGCAAGTAGGAATATTTTGACTTATGCAGCAGTTTCTGCATCACCTCTGAGTAATTATATCAACAATGGACTACCCCCCACTTCCCATGTTGAAGGGGTTACTAATACAATGAATACAATGCATAATATACACTCTGCACAACAACTAGCATCTAATTAAATTCCTACAATGTCTGACTATTTAAGGGCTCCACAGTTTTTCAGTTCTAGAGACACTAATGCTCCTTCTAATTCTGTAGAAGAGCCCCAGCCTATATCCATCTGTAGTAATTTGAAATGCTTTGATCAAAAACTTTTAAAGTGTTGGAAACTTCAATTGGAAGTTTCTTACTTCCAGGAGTGTATAGCAAAGAAAATTGTACTAAGGCACTTTGCCAATGGCGCTATCCAATTGGTCTCATTAATAAATCACCCTTCCACTTGAAGCTACTCAGCTTATTTGGCAAGCAAGGTTTTGACTTTTTAGAAATGCTAATCACACTATATATTTCACAAATTGACATTTTGCGAAGTGATTTAGAGATGTTGGATCATCAAATAATAACAGATATTGATTTCCAGCAATGCAAATATGACTATGCGCGTAGATTTCCATCAATACAAATATGACTATGCTCGTATTTTTACAAGCATAGATCATACAATAAGCAGAGTGGTCGAGATTGAAAAGAAGAAAATTAAAAGAGATGTAACCACATATACTAATGGGAATGCCTATCCAGCCCCATTGAATTCAACACAATCTAGTCCCCTTGACAACAGTAGTGAAGGTGAGGCTTCAAATACTTTGCAACGCTCCCAACTAAACTCACCTGACCAGAATAATGATGACAGCATGTTACAGATGCCTTTGCCAAGGCACAGCGAAAAGGTTAGAGAAAATCAGCAAAGAGCCAATGAACAATATTTGAATGAATGTCAAAATAGTGACCCTTCTACTAGCCAGGATTTTCAGGTGGTCAGAAGAAAATGACAGAATGCACAACAACAAGCAAGGAATGGGGGATACCTACAGAAGAAGCAGAATCAGAAGAGGAGATAAATAAGGTTCCAGACATTATTTCTAACTTATCTGGGGACTTTAAAGTGTACAATTTCTCCTCTATGCACATCACCAGTGAAATAGTTGAGTTACTGGCTAAAGGATTAACTTTTATACCAGACAAGAGAGCTGACATTGCAAGAACTATTATTGACTTAAAGTTATATACACGTAAAATGAACTTAGCAGTTCTGTTTGGGAATGGGTCTGCTATACACAATGATTTGCATATATCTAGTGTTTTCAACCCTCCAACTAATGAGTCTCTTGCCATATTTGAATGTATTTGTGAGATGGACATAAGGTCTTTACTGGCAGAAAATCAACAGAGACAAGTAAAGAAAAACATGACAGTTGATGAATTTGAATTACTTAACTTGTTGAAAATTTGTCATGTTAGGGTAATGAAGCCAGATAAAGGTGGGAGCCTTGTGTTTATAAATGAGGTGGATTATATTAATAAAATGTCAAATGTTTTGTCTACTGATTGTTATTCCAAAGTTAGCTTAAATGAAGTGAATAGTGCACATAGAAAAATTAAAGAAAGTTTAAATGGCCTCTTTTTGGAAAACAGCATTGATATAGACACATATAATTACCTATGTATGCCAGCACCAGTAACACCAGTTTTATTTGGGTCTCCCAAAATCCACAAAAATATAATGGACCTGCCTTTTAGGCCCATTGTGGCTGGCAGGAGATCCATCACTTATACATGTGCTAAATATGTAGACAGTAAGCTTAAGCAACTTATCTGCAGTGAACCCCAAATCTGTAAGGATTCATGTTTCTTTTTTTTAGAGAATACTAATTCTCTTGAATTTGATGGTGAGTTCAATTTTTTGATGGTAGATATAAAGGATCTATATACCGTCATACCTCAACAGGTTGGCATAGAATGGGTTAGTGAATTTCTATTTTTGAAAGGGATGGACCAGCAAGAGATAAATGTTATTGTGTCCTTACTAGATCTAGTTTTGAATAACAACTTTATGCTTTTTGACAAAGAATTTTATTTGCAAAAAACTGGGATAGCCATGGGCTCCCCATGTGGAGGTAGCGTTGCAAATTCAGTCATGGCATTTTGGGAAAGACATTTTCTATTTCAGAATCCCATTTTTAAAGAAAACATAAAACGGTATAGTAGATATCAGGACAACATGTTTTTTATGTGGAAAGGAAGTTTAGATTCAGTAACAATTTTTATTAATGAGATTTCTAAATGTATAGACTTCCTAGATTTCACTTTTGAGTTTAACGCAGACTCCATTAATTTTCTGGATGTGTCATTGTCTAAAGATAGACCCAACAACAGATTCAAGGCTAGTATTTTTAGGAAACCCACTTACGCAAACACTTTTCTACATTTCAGTAGTAGCCACCCATTCCACCAGAAAAGGGCAGTTATTAAGGGTCAACTGGTTAGGGCAGCCAGAATGGTTTCATCAGAGGCCGACTTTCTGATTGAATGTAATACATTGAAAGTCATGTTTCAGGAAAGAGGCTACCCAGAACAGCTTTTTCAACTATTGTTTGATGAAGTTGTTGCTAAAAGAACTACTGGCCATTTTAAACCTATTCTATGTAGAGGGTATGGAGAAGCAATATGTGATACTTTTTCTGATGAACATAGAGAGAATACCATTAGGAATTATGATGGTAGAATAAACTTTCTTATTACTTTCTCTATTGATGCACATGCTATTAGGAATATTATGAATAAAAATTGGGCAATAATATCAGAGGACAATGCCATTAATATGAAATTGGGAGACAGACCCCATGTTACTTATAGAAGAGGCTTACATTTTAAAGATTTGTTGGAAAGGAACAATCAAAGATGCCTCAGTAACTGGGGGATGAGAAAGTGTGGGAGATGTCAGCAGTGCCAGCACATGATAACTAATAAAGTTTGCATACGTTATAAAACCTACACCATTAATGGAAAATTTAACTGTGAAACAGGAGGTGTAGTATATGCTGCTTTATGTCAATGTTGCCGAAGTTACTATATTGGTAAAACTGAAAGAACGTTTAAGCAAAGAATTTATGAACACCAATATCAAATTAGTAGGGGTAATAGCACAAATGCTTTGGCTAGATACATTTTAGAGTATCCCACACACAAATTCCAATTTACAGTATTACAACAAATAGTTAGGAACATCAGAGGTGGGTCCTGGGAATTAAAACTGGAAGAACAGGAACTTGTTTTACAAATCAAAACATATGCACATGTTCCACCAGGGTTCAATGAATGCTGTTTGATTAAATGTATTTTGAAATTGAAAGCACTTCAAAGATGACATTTGTTTGCATAATAACTATTTCATTAGTTAAATGTATTTATGTATATTTATTTATACATATTTATATATATATATATATATATATATATATATATATATATATATATATATATATATTTATATATATATATATGACTTTTATACTTCCACTTGTTTGAGCTGTTTAAAGTGTTATCTAGCATTTAATAATATTTAGATATATAAGGACATAAGTAAACAAGACTAATGCGTTGTGGGTTTAAAATTGTTGTTGATTTAAAAAAAGCATTATATTTATTCAAACATATATTTTACTTAGTATAATACTGGCTCTTTAACTTTTTTAAATCATGCTAATTTGCTTTCTAATTAATTATTGCATCTTAATTGATGGCACTATTTTAACTGAGGTTTCTTGGGGTTTCTTTGTCTGAAGAGGTTCATGTATTTCCTGAACGAAAGCGCTAACAATAAACTGGTTGGAATTATACAGCTTTGCTGCCTTTTTTGGCTTATAGCTGGATATTGTTTTAATGGAGGTGGTAACTTGTTCCAACATTTGGTGACATACATGGTAAAGAGCATCTTCTGCAGAATTTTTTGACTTTGTGATAGCCAGAGGTTTTAAACTGTAGTGTAACTATATGCTCAGTGTCTACCACCAAAGGATCAGAAAGAGCAATTATTTTAGGCATGTAGATAAAATTAAGGACTATGAAAAGGTAGTGCAGGTTAGGTGGAACAATAGTTCAAACCTGAATAGTTTTAAGGTGAGACAGTGGCAAGTCGTGTATGCGAGGTTGGTGGCAAATTTTGCTGCTTTGTTTTAGCTTGCCTCTAGCTTTGCAAGTTTGTAAATATGGCTGATGCATATTGGTGCATGTGTGTGTGTGTGTGTGTGTGTGTGTATGTGTGTGTGTGTGTGTGTGTGTGTGTGTGTGTGTGTGTGTGTGTGTGTGTGTGTGTGTGTGTGTGTGTGTGTGTGTGTGTGTGTGTGTGTGCGTGTGTGCGTGTGTGCGTGTGTGTGTGTGTAAAAGAGGTAGGACTGGGCAAAGGACTTCCATGTGGCAGTAGTTCATTATGGGTTTAACCTGTAGAGATGCCAATTTGTTGGTGTTTTTTTTTGGTAACTGCCTGTACGTGGTGATCAGATTTCAAATTTGCATCTTTTCTATGGTAGTAATTAGGGCTGATGTAATATTAAGGGAGTTTAAAGGGCAGAAAAGTGTTTTGATGTAAATTTTAAATTGCTTTTCTTGGGGTTTAGGAGCAGGTTTGCATCAGTTAGTCAGGAATTAACAGGGGAAAAGAATGCAGTGCAAAGGAGGGTAGACTCATTGAAATGCTGTGGGATGGTAGATTGTTTGGTAACTTTGATGAGCTTGCTATGTTAAATTGGAGGAGACCAAGAATTTAGCCTTGCAGACACCTACAGTAATTGGAAGGAAAATGTAGGTGCTTTGTCATGTTATAGGTTGTCCGTTACAGAAGTAAATATTGAACCAGGATGGCATAAGTTGGGAGACCCTAGGTGAGCATTTAGTTAGTAGTTTAGGATGACAATCAAGAAAGATAGATAAGTCTAAGTGACCTACATTTCTATGATGATTAATTGTATTGTTGAAATGCAAATGTGCAGTTGTGGTCCTATGATTTGAATGAAAGCATAGTTAGATTTGTGAGAGGAGTTTATTGACACTAAGCAGGTTGAGGAATTGTACACAAGATGTAAGAATGATAAATCGCACACATGCAATGCTGCAGATTATACTAAAAGCTTTACCCTTTTGTGGTAGCAAGATCGGTAAAGGCTCCTGGTATTCAAATTTTTGTATAGCTTTGTCATTGTTGAATGAATTTTTTGTTCAATTTCATTTCTAAAACCATCTAGGATTTTGTTTTTCCTTTTTGTATTTTCATTACATTTTGTTCAGTTAGTTCACAGCTTTCTTTCAAAGAAATGCAGAAAATGTCTTAGATTTTTTCTTCCTTTCTTATAACCTTTTGTCTGTGTATTCTTTTGATTCCATTTTCTAAATTCTCTCTATGTTACATCCACATTAATTTCTTTATAAAGTTGTAGAATCACCTTTATTTATTTATTTAAGTTTGATGACCGGAGAAGTCCACTGGGTCAAGAAGAGCCCATTTTTAGTGGTGGCCAGGGAGATAAGCTCCACAATAATTGCAAGTTATATTTCATATGTTACAAAAGGACATAGTTCAGACAACTAATTAAACATTTACAGATAAGCTCCATGATATTTGCAATTGGCTTGTCGCAATGTTACAAAAATGAAAAGACATAATTCAATACAGAAATTTCAACAGTTACATAAAGAGAATATTTTTGCTATAAACTCAATTGTAGATTTAACATTTCAAAATATATGGCTACTAGCCATTAGTAGGTTAGGAAAATATTATGCGTGGAGAGGGTAATAGCATATTTGAGATTGGAGAGTACAGTACAATAGATATTAAAGAGAAAATTAGTTTTTGGTACGGGAGGGATTGTTTTGGGTGGGATGAAGTAATAGTAGAGGTAGTTGGATGAGTCAGTGCAAGGTGGAATGGGGGGAGGCTTAAATTGGAGCATGGCAAGGGCATTCCCATTTGGGAGAAAGATGAGAGATTAGCTGAGATTTGAAATTTACATGGTTAGGTAGGTTCTGTAGGTGTGTGGGGAGAGAGTTCCTCTGTTTAGCTAAGTAGTGGGACAGAAGTAGATGGCCAGGAGGTCATGTAGGTTTGTAGACCTGAAGGAGATTTTAGTTTTTGGATCTGAGTGAGCGGTTGGGAATGTAAAATTTTAAGGAAGTAGCGATAGCTGGGCAATTGCCAGGTCTAAAGATGAGCTTGTGGGCAATGGTGAGTTGTAGGTAACCAAGGTATTTGGGTAGTTCAAGTCAGTTGAGGATGAGGAGGGAGTGACAGTGGTGGGATGAGTTTTTTTAATTGGCTGCAAATTTGGAGATCTTGTGGTAGCAGGATTCAAGTTTGGACCGAAGGCTAAGATGGAGATTGGTGAAAAGAGGGGCACCATACATAAGGGAGGGGAGTAGGAAGGTGGATGCAAGAGTTTGATGGGTAGAGGGGCTTAAGAAATGGTTGTGCCTGTAGAGAAGACCTAACTTTTGGTGGGTTTTCTTGACTGCAGAGCGGATGTGGGTGTCAAATTAGAATGTTATGCCATCTCCAGTATTCTTACATTCTATATTCTGGATTTATCTTCCAAGTCATTAACTTGTTCTTGATTATTTCTTCCAGAACCATTTGTATTGCATAAATGTAAAGTTTCTTTTTCAGTTTTATTGTTTGAACTGAGGCAATCTCTGTTTACCTGCGTATGTGTTCTTGCAGGTTTATTCTTATTCTATAGCATTTTCTTAAGTCATTTCACATAAATTGGATTACGCTACTTCAGAGGTTATCCTCCAGTGAGGTTTCTTTAACATTTTCTAAATCTGGTTCACTATGTAGACTGTCCATGCTTTTTAATGGTTTGTTTTCTTCACAGAGTAGCTTTGCTCTTCTCACTTTTATAAAATCTTGACAAGAAAGCAACAGGACTCTTCTGCCATCTTGCTGGAGGCCAAGATGTTCCCAAGGGTTAAGAAACAATTTAAGTTACTCTTAATGTAGGTTCACCACAAGATGTTTAGTCAAAAGTAAATTTTGTACTACAGCTATAAATTTTACTATATCCTAAACCATGCTTTTGAGCCTAGGTTCTTAATGAACTTTGTTTGCCTGTAAGCTTTGCAAGGCTTATATATACAGATGCAGGTAAATACAAAAAACAAATAGAACCTTGGTGTTGGAGTACATAGACTATGAAACCACAGAGTAATATTTACCAAAAAGTGAGGCTGCCAACTCCAGAATGGGAAGAAACCAGATTCCAAACTGAAAAAAGCTTTATTTTACAGACAGAATCCACACTGTAAAATATAAACATATAGTGGAGATTCTATTGGTGAAATTTTCATTCTGGAATCTGGTTTCTTCCCTTTCTGGAGTTGGCAGCCACACTTTTTGGTGGATATTATTCTGTGTCTTTATATATACATATGCCTTTAGTTAAAAAATACTTTAAAGTTCACTTGGAAATGTTCAGTTGATTCAGTATAAAGCAGTACACAAAGGTTTCCATGATAATCTGAAATGTACAAGACAGTGCACCGACCGACCTTTAAAAAAAGATCCCAGCACCAGTTGAGGGTAGAAATTGACTCTCATAATGCTCACAAAAACAATGTAGACCATAGTTTCACTGCCAGTGTGCCTCAAAAGTGCAAATCTAACTCACCCTGTGGAAACATTCTTGGATAATTAATCTTGGAGTTTCTATACTCCTAGTTAATTAATGCAATTTTGCTTTTGATCATGATATGGCGGTACAATATTAGGAACACTTCTGTATGATTTTATATATTACATTTTGAATTTAACAGAATGATAACATTTGTTAATTGAGTTTGATCTGTATGTGCCATGAGTCACCATTGTTGAAGAAGCTGTTGGTGATAGATTGAAACAACTTTATAGTTACTTGTACATATGCATACATTTGATTTTTTCATTTCATCTTCATACTTATTATTACTGTAATTATATTCATTTCTTGTTGAAAATGAAGCATCACTAATTATATATTTTTCTAAAATTAATCACAATACTACATGGAGAACACAAGTATTATTTCAGCAGAGTTAACCCATTTGCATTTACGAAGCCATGCCGGAGGTGAAATAATTATCTGCATTATTTATTAATTACATTATTTATTTGTTGAACATGATTTAAATAATTTAATTCCTACTTTTAAATGGACCTGGACTTTTTGCTTAAAAAAATGTTGAACAAAAACTGCAATACCCAGCCAAGCTAGAGCCTACACTGTGTAATACCTTAAACTTCTTGTTGCAGAGGCGTATGAGATATATGCAAATGACCCCTTAAAGATATACCAGTGTTTCAGCTATATGGCTACTGAGTGCACAGGGCTTTTTATTTTAAGTCTCAATGGGTGACTGGTTTAAAATAAGTTTTACCTCAAAATGTTTTGCTAAAACTGATTTATTCAGTACATACAACTGTATAAATAATTTTTATGCTTTCACATTCTGTACTGAGACTGAAACTGATTCAATGGAAGTAGTGCTCTTCTCAGTTAAATTGTAAAATATATTTTACAATCTATATGTCAGTGAACATAATCCAATGAACACTTTCTCAGGCAATGACAATAGAGTTAGTCTATAGAATTTTTCGTTTAGAAAATGGATGTTTTTTCTTCTGTTGTCTTACAAGTGAAAGAAGTTATGTACTCACCATAACGTTCCATCTGAGTAGGTAAACTTCATTTGTCAGCAACCTGTGGGTTACGGATCTGATACGGATCGAGCCAGCAGCATACCAAGCAAAATGATCTGAGCTCCAAGCTCCTCCCCCTACCCATACTGTACTGCAACCTCCTTCCAATCCTCAGATTGAGTTTGCCACTGCATACATGACACCAACAAACTATCCTGAGACCCCTAAACCAAGGACAACCTCAAACTCGTGAACTCTACACATCGAGTTCAGCAAAAAAACACCAAGGTAAGGGGGAAGGAGGGGGGGGCGGTTGCTGACAAATGAAGTTTACCTACTCAGATGGAACATTATGGTGAGTACATAACTTCTTTATCTGAAGTAGTTAACTTCATTTGATCAGCAACCTGTGGGACAGAGTCCCCAGCTACCCGAAATCTTGGGAGGCCCTTAAGGAAGGATATTCCAGAGCACTGCAGAGCCAAAAGAAGCCCTTCCTCTAGACACCAAATCCAGTTTATAATGATTAATAAAGGTGTGAGTAGACACCCAGGTAGCTGCTGAGCAAATGTCATCCAGGGAAACTCTACACTAGAATGCTGCAGACGTCACCATAGAACATAGAGAATGAGCATGAACTCCTACTGGTTCTGGTAAACCAAGCCCTCTGTATGCTTGTAGGATACAAAGGGAAATCCACCTAGCCAGACTCACCTTTGAAACTGGTTTCCCTAAAAAGGACTTAGCAAATGAAGCAAAAAGTTGATCAGATTTGTGAAAGGCTGCCGTCCTGTGCAAATAAAAACATAACTGCCTGTGAACATCCAGCAAATGAAGTTTGTATTCCCCTTTGTTCTGAAAATGAGGGAAAAAGACAGGCAAATTAAGTGATTAATATTTGTCTCAGAAGCAACTTCAGGAAGAAAGGATGGATTAACCCTGAGAGACACCCTGTCCTTATGAAACACAAGGTATGGGGGTTTCATACAAAGAGCTTGCAGCTCCGACACTCTCCTTGCTGAAGTTATAGCTACCAGAAAGGCTGTCTTCCATGACAAAAATTTTAAGTCAACTGATGCTGAGGGCTCGAAAGGAGGCGCAACTTAAGGCCTGAAGAACCGCAGTCAGATCCCACTTTGGTGACAGATTCTTAATAGGGGGTTGCAGAAGAAAAGTGCCTTTCAAAAAGGTCTTACAAATTCTGGCAGCAGCGAGGGAGCCTAAATTGTCTCCTACATGGAAATGAGAAATAGCCGCCAGCTGTACCTTCACTGTGGAGGAGCTGGCTCCTTGCTGGAAGATATGAGGCAAAAAGTCTAATACCGCTGGTATCGGAGCAGTAACAGGATCAAGATTTCTCTGTGAAGCCCAAATGGAGAAGCATTTCCATTTGCTAGAATAAATTTTCTTGGTAGAGGATTTATGTGCCACAACCAAGATAGATTTAACAGGAGAAGAGATACCGGGACTCCTAGCAGTTAATGGAACTGGAACAGCCAAGCTGTGAGCTGCAGTCTGTCCAGATTCGGAGGAAGCATTCCTGAGGGATGATGAATTAGATCCAGAATGGGATCCAAGATCCAAGGTGGAGCTATGAGATGAGACTGTAGGCAGGGGAACCAGACTTGACGAGGCCAGAATGGGGCTATGAGGATCAATCTGCTCCCCAACCGGCGAGCTTTCTGTAAGAACTTTATCATGGGCAGGAGCAGGGGATATGCATAAAGAAGACTGGGTGGCCAAGCATGAACAATAGCGTCTCTGGGGCTTCCCCCCCCCCCTCGGGGGCATTAGAGTGAAAAACTCACTGCACTTTGCGTTGGAAGACAATGCGAAGAGATCGCAGCAAGGCTGACCCTACTTGAGGAAGATCTGTTCCGCTACACAAGGGTTCAGAGACCACTTGTAAGGAGAAAGGATAATTCTGCTCAATTTGTCCGCCAAGATGTTGGACCGACCCGGAATGTGAGTTGCTATCAGAAAGCGGTTGGTGGAGATCACCCATTCCCAGACTCTCATGGCTTCTACAAAGGGGATAAGATTTGGTTCCTCCCTGTTTGTTGATAAACCAGACCACTGACATATTGTCCTACTGGATCACAATAGTTCCCAGAGGTGGATAAGCATGAAGGGCCTGCAACACTAAAAGAACCGCTCTCATCTCTAGGACATTTATATGCAGAATGGTCTCATTTTGAGTCCACGTGCCTTGAACAGTCCTGCCCGAACAATGCCCCCCCCCCACCCTAGGTGGGAGGCATCCGTGGTCACCGTGGCTTGGGGTTGGGGTGAAAGGCAGGGATGTCCCTGCTGCAAATTCCGAGATTGGAGCTACCACTTGAGAGCATTTCTGCACACTCTGTTCAGAGGGATCGGAAAATCTAGAGGGTGATGAAGAATTGACCACTGAACTTGCAACGTCCACTGTAAAATTCTCATATGCAGACGAGCACAAGGGATCAGGTTGATAGCTGTTGCCATAGACCCTAAGGCTCTCAGGACTAATTCTGCAGGGGGGTGCAGGGGACTGCAGGAGTGCTAACACATGAAGTGTCAGGCTGTGTAGTCTGTCTGGGGTTAAGAATGCCCTGGCCTGGCAAGAATGTATTCTCACCACTATGAAGTCGAACACTTGAACAAGTTGAAGGGAAGACTTCCTTAGGTTTATGGTAATCCCTAGCCAAGGTGATATCCAGAGAAAGAAATCTCTGGCTAGCAAGAGTAGATGCCTGGTGGGGGCAGTGAGAAGCCAGTCGTCTAGGTACAGAAAGACCTGAATGCCCTGAAGTCTCAGGTGGGCCGCTACAACTGCCATGACCTTGGTGAACACCCTGGGGGCTGTGGTGAGACCGAAGGGTAGGACCTTGAATTGATAATGACTGGCCCCTAGCCGAAAGTGGAGGAACCTCCTGGATCGCCTGTCCATCAGAATATGGTAGTATGCATCCTTGAGGTCTATCGAGCACAACCAGTCTTCTTCCTGCAGGAAGGGCAGGATGGATTGAAGCATGACCATCCAGAATGATTCCTTGGCAATGAACAGATTCATTGTAGACAAGTCAAAAATTGGCCTTAGGTCCCCCATCTTTTTTGTCACCAAAAAGAACCTGGAATAGATGCCTGATCCGGACTGTTCTGGGGGTACCTGCTGGATAGCTCTTTTTTCTAGTAGTTTTTGTATTTTCAAGGCCACGGGCTCCCTCTGAGTGGGTGGGACATCTGGGAGGTGCCTTATGTAAGGGGGTTTGTTTATGAAGGGACTAGAATAGCCTCTGGATATTATTCGCAGCACCCAGTGATCTGTTGTGATGGACTCCCATTGGGCTAGGTGCATCAAAAATCACCCCTGACTGCCTCCAGATTGGAGCAGTTGGGTAACCCCTCAGGGTTGCTGTGCGGGTCGCTCTGAAAAAGGTTCACGTGACCCAAAATTCTTTGGCCCCCCTCTGCCTCTGGGCTGGCATCCACCTTGTCCCCCTCTGCCTCTGGGGAAGAAGGAGTCCTGAGCATTCCAGGACTGCTGAGTTTTCTGGAACCACAGCTTCTTTTGCCCTCGCTGGTTCCTGGAGAAGGACCTTTGAGGGTTAGAGAAGCAGATCCTGATGGCTGACAGCGTCTTCCCGTCTTTCTCGCTCTCAAGTGTATCATGGACAGTCTTCCCAAACAGGGTGGAACCATCAAAGGGTATGTTAGCGACGGATGCCTTGAAGGGTTCTGAGAAGTTGCAAAGACAGAGCCAGGCGTGACGCCTTAAGGCGATGCCGGACCTGCTAGCTCTAGCAGCTCCCTCAGTGGCATGAGAGAGTAAACACATGGAGGTATTAGACACAGACTTGAGAGTGGCCATATGAGCCAAGAAGGTCCATTTATCCTCGGCCGACATGGACTCCGGGGGAGACTCAGCGTACTCTTTCACTAGGTCCCACTGCAGTCGAATTATGTGGGCCAAGTAATTCAGCGCTCTTATAGTAAAGGTGGCTGAAGCAAAAGTCCACTTTCCAAGACAATCCATAGCCCTGGACTCCTCATCTGGGGGGTGGACCGAGGAACTTTCTTGGGCGAGTTCTTTTTTTGTGGCTGCCGCCACCACTATGGCATCAACCGGGGAACCTTTGATCCAAGAAGCTCCATCTGCCGGTGGACTCAGTATTTTGTCGGGTCTTTTGGGTATTGGCTCCACAGTGTCCGGTTCAATCCATGCTCTGGTAGTGATAAGGTTCACCAGAGGGTCGGCCGAGGGGGTACACCCAAGAGATAGCCTGTGTTGAACGCCTCCAGAAATACCGACTCATCAGAGGAAGGTTTTTGTGTGGACCACTCCCCCCTCTGGCGAAGGATTTCCATAATGTCTCCAAAGGAGACGCCTTTGGGGGGTGATTTGGGTGAACCTTCCCCTTCCTCCAAGTCGGTATCCTCAGTGAGGGACTCGGGGGATTCCAAGTGCCTCCTCTTACACTGGCGTTTGTGAGGGACATCCTCGGGTGGACTCTGTGGAGAGGGCTCACAAATGGTTTCTTCTTCCTCCAAGGGAACTATCTAGGGCACACTGGACACAGGCTGTCCCTGGGGGGACTGGATGACAGAAGACAAACCCAACTGCGGGGGAGCAGGGATGGACCCCGAGGACAGAGTGAGGGGCCTCGATCCTCCAGAGAGAACCTTCTCCATGACGTGAAATGCCGAGGGAGACCCAGCATCCCTGAAACTGGTAGCTGAGCCCCTCAGATCTGACCAAGGGATCGGAGCCAAAGCTGGAATGGTCAGACCAGACCTCCCAACCGTTCCGAATTACTCGGTTTTTACCGAGTTTTGGGGTCCAAATGAAGGGGTGCCACGATTCCCGAGTGGCACCCCTTCATTTCCGATTTTTCTTTTCTTTTTTTAAAGTTTCGCGCTGTCGGAGCTGACGTCATCATGTGCGTAATGACGTCAGCGCCGGCAGGCTACCAGCCAGTCGGAATTGAGCTCGCAATCCCCTCGCATCATAATTTCCGGCTTTCTGGTGGTTAACTTTTAACTGCGAAGCAGATACAGGTATGGATCTTATGGATGGCAGCAGTATGGCGAACAGGGGCCGGGAGGAGGATTAATGATTGTTGACTCGGCGTCGGCGACAAAGGCAGAGGGCCGGGATTAATGGTGACGGCAAAGCTGATGGATGCAGGTAAATGGATGTGGCGAGTGGAGCAATAATTTAAAATTTCTGGCCAAGTAATGTTGAACTAAGTTTCTCAATGTTGATTTCACCATTACACATCCAGTCATCTGAATTAGTTTTTTAATTCCAGGCAGTGAATTGCTTTGCTTGATCTGTGTAAACAGGGAAAATATTGACTATGAAATGTATCATGCTAGCAGGTTCTATTTATATGTAGATGAAGGTTAAGGTCCTTGCACTGGGTGTTCATGATACTGCAGGTTTTACATAGATACTGTAGCTGAGGAAATGTATGGTGTTTCCTGTCATAAAAGGTTAGTTACAAATGATTGCTAAGGAGCCTGTATGATGCAGATTGTAGTGGGAGAACTTTTAATCTATCCGTTCACGTAAGGAGTTTAGTACATTAATTTTCTAAGGAATCTTTGAGTCTTTCTAGTTGTGCACATTACTTAGACGGGTACATCATATGTCAAAAGTTGCATTCTAAGATAGGTCTGATGCGGGTGTTATTGAGAGGAATTTGGATTTCCTCCTTCTAGGTAAACAAGGCCAGCACTAGGGCACGACAATGAGGGCAGTGGTTAGGAGGCACAGTTGGCAGTTTCCGAATGGGTGCAAGTACAGTACAGGTATTCCTTTAAGGAATAGATTATGAGATCACAACTACTTAAATGAGTGTATTTAGTAGATTACTATATCAGCAACTATAACAAGGAGGTTATGCTGCCAAGTTATTAACACACTATGGCACTAAATCCGTTCATATAAGAAGTTGCGATATCATGTGCAGCTTCTTAAATGAAAGTCAGAATGCTTACTCAATAGAGAACTGTACATAAGTTCAGTAAACCTTTTGTTTTGGTTGCCAATTTTGCAAGATTTTTTTTTGTCACTAACTACTGCTCTGTAAGACGACATGTGTTTGGAAATGCAAGCTGGTAGGACTGCCTTACTAAAACTCACAAATGGAGGACAAAGGAGAGTTTGCTGTTAACAAAGATACTTGATATACTTAATAGCTATGTTTTTAACATGTAACATTGTTTGAGACATGTCATTCTTTTTTTTTTGTCATTGTTGATTATCAAACACAGTCACAATACATTTTTGATATCAGGCTTTAGCATAGATGTTTGTCTGATCAAGCCTAATCAAGCCTCCATTAAATGACTCATGCACTTAAACACAATTTTTATGGCAAAATCTGTCTGCTCCCCTCCAGATCTCCATCTCAGAGTCTCTTTGCACTTAGGATGAACCTCTTCCTAAGAATCAAACTTCCTGACTGTCTACTTCCTGGTCATATGTGTGTATGTGTGGTGATTCGTTAATTTTGGCCACTCTGTTATAATTATATTTGAATGTGCATTTGTAGGCACGTACGAGCTTGGTAGCTTGCTTGCATCATGTGGTGTGTCCCACTTTGTATTAATCTAGGCAGTGTGAGTGGTTAGGTTAAGTTATATTTCGTCTTAGCAGATTCCTCCATGTGATTAATATTGAAAGTGCAGCTTGGTTGGTCTTAGATTCACTTGTGTATTAGAATTTAATAGCTTGCTTGCATGTGGTGTGTCTCACCTTGTATTAATCTAGGCAGAGTGAGTGGTTACTTAGGCTAAGTTATATTTTGTCTTAGCAGATTCCCTCTGTGTCCCACACAGAGATAAGAAAAAGACTTCTGCTAACAGGCAACAGTACTTCATTAATCCATGAGTCACTTGTGTATTAATCTGGCAGCTAACAGCTCATAGATTCCTCTGTGACTGACTGGTTATATTTGGTGGTATCTCATTATACTATGAGATTCCTGTCTTAGCAAAGATTGTGACTGAAAAGTATGTGATGCAGCTCAGACATTATATTAATCTAGGCAGATAACGGCTCACAAATTCCTATTTAGTATCTCATTATACTTGTCTTATAGCCCCTGCAGCTCAGGGATTGACAGTAGGTGTGTGTATGTGTATATGTGTGTGTGTAAGTAGACTTTTATGATGGAAATGTAGTGAATTGGGCATTTTTTTATTACTGGTTCATGCATTTTGTTTCATTGCCTACTGAAAAAATGTTCAAACAAATTCAAAATGTGCTCTAACAAGTGTGCTGTATTATACAAGGAATATAATTTACTAAAGCCATGTATGTTTCTTGTTTTGTGTGCAAGGGGCCAGTGATTTGAAAACAGCCCAAAAGGTAATCTTTATCCACCACTGGCCAGATGTATTTTCTTTGGATGTGGTGCATGTTTCAATGCTATTTTAATGAATGTGAGTTTCAAGGGTAGAGAAGTTTTAATGCTAAATCTATTTTCATTGTGAGACAGTTTAACAGGTGTCTATTGGTGTTCGTCCATTGTGCTGTAAAGTGCAAAAATTAAAACCCAAATAATCATTGTAGAAGTAAAGCAGTATGCACACATTAGTGTTTATGGTAAATGGGGCAAAATAGCCAGGTAAAGGGACATTGGGAATGGCTGCAGGGTGACTCTGGTGCCATATTTTGTTTGCCTGTTCTTCAATTTGCACAAAAGTTGGTATCTCACAATTCCACAGGAGTGGGCGGGGTTACATAATCATGTATGCAAATTTTATGTTAAACAGCGTACAGATTTGTACCTATTTTTCATGGGCCTTGTCCAGATTTTTGATGTTTCAAGGTTGAGAGGTATGGGTCGGACCCAATGGAATGGTATGCCCCGACCATAATGGATCTGATGACACACTCATCCCCCCGGATCCGACGCCCAATGCTCAGCTCCGAGAGCTCGGATCCGAAAGCAGATCCGACAGACTCGAGGGCATGGCCCTGACACCGGGGCTCCTCGGATCCATAGACTCCAATATCTGATGGTGGATCGGAGAAGGAGCTATTGGGGTGAAAAAAGGAATCTAACTCCCTGCACCGGGAGGGGGGGGGAGCCAACAATACCCCATCTGCATTTGGGTTTGTAGAAACCTTTGCATTATCCGATCCATGTCTGCTTCAGAGATGCTTATGGAGGACGCCAGCGACGCCGGGCGGGAGAGGCGACATGAAGATGACCTCGAGGGTGGTTTAGCCTCCTCCTCTGGCTCTGGAGAAAAACGTGGTGAACGGAGCCAAGGAGAGGATGGCCTGGGAACTTTTACCGGAGACAAGATAACTTTAGCAGGAGGGCCCGTTGGATGTAACTCGGCCTGTCGCTTGTGGCCCCTCTCTTTATCTTTATCCTTGTCCACATGTCTCTCTGTATCCCTGTGTTTTTCTTTAATCTTCTTAGCCTCTTTCTCTCCCTGTGGTAAGGTGGGAGGGTGAGTCCCGGACAGGGGAGAAAGGCCAGAAGGCTGAACAGCCACAGTCATGGCTGGTAAGGAAGCTGAAGAGTAAGAAGAAGTAAAAGTTGATTCTGTGGGTAGAAGACCCGCCAGAATTAACTTATTCCTGTGATCCCACAGAGCTCGGGGGTTGAAGGCCGCACAAATCTTGCAGCCAGAAGACAAATGGGCCACCCCCAAGCAAACTACACACAGAGTGTGACCATCGGCTGGAGACAGCTTGTGGCTACACTCTGTGCACTTAGAGAAAGTCACTTTCTGACATTCTAAAAACACACACACACACACACACACACACACACACACACACACACACACACACACACACACACACACACACACACAAACACGATGGGCGGGAAGGGAGGCCTACAATAAAAGAAAAGTTTTCAACTTTCAAACACAGCAAAACCCAATAAGAATCTTGGCCAATTAACAATTTACCTCAAAATTATCAAAAAGGGCACACACAAACCAAGTTTTAGAGAAAAAAACCCTAACACTTGCCTGGAGCTCAAGAATCCTGTGCTGGCGAAGCCGCGGCAAACGAGATCTGGGGATTGCAAAAAAAAAAAAATATCCTTGTTTTCCATACTTTCCTAACTAGTGTTCCAGAGACCAGATTTTGCTGATCCCTGGGCTTTGTCTTGGTTCCTGTGTTTCTCCATTTTCCTTGTTTGGTCAGGGGGAAGTTTCTTTACTCACCAGTGAGAGTGGGGAGTACTGAGCTGCCTGTTTGTCCTTAGAGGAGTGGTTTAAGGCAGTAACTTGTAGTCTATTGGCCATTTTGGGTCATTTCCTGTCTTTTCCAGCCCCTGCTATAAAGCACGTTTTGGCGGGCTTTTCCAGCTATTGAGAACTCAGCACAGCTCCTCGTGGTGGCCAGCAGTGTTCCTCTAGCAGCAGAGACCAGAAAAGACTACCTTTCCAGATTTTAAGTATTTTTCTTGGCTTTTTCGACTTTTTGTGCCTTTTGACCACTGTTTCTGCTTGTTTTATCAAAGTTTGCACTGTTTTTACTGTGTTTATAAGCTAAATCTGTTTACTGCACTTGCTAGTTTAAGTTTTGCCTAAAAGTTAAACTACAGGCTAATACACTCAAGTGTACTAGCTTTTGATAGCATTTATTCGAAAATCATAGCATTTATTGTGTTTTCTGCTTTTCTGTAAAAAAAAACAAAAAAAATCCTTGTTTTCCATACTTTCCTAACTAGTGTTCCAGAGACCAGATTTTGCTGATCCCTGGGCTTTGTCTTGGTTCCTGTGTTTCTCCATTTTCCTTGTTTGGTCAGGGGGAAGTTTCTTTACTCACCAGTGAGAGTGGGGAGTACTGAGCTGCCTGTTTGTCCTTAGAGGAGTGGTTTAAGGCAGTAACTTGTAGTCTATTGGCCATTTTGGGTCATTTCCTGTCTTTTCCAGCCCCCTGCTATAAAGCACGCTTTAGCGCGCATTAGCGCGGAGTTGCCACTGTTGCACACTAGGGCAGCGCCGGTTAAGCAGGTTTAAACTATTCGGGCTACCTAAAGTCCACTCTTCAAATTTTCCCTTAAAACTACCTTCCTCTAACTATACTACTGATCTAATCAGCGTATCCTATAACTAAAAAGATCATCTCTACTTGACTCCAAGTAGACTATTCTCTATCTGTTAAATGTAGCACTTGCTCCTACAGTACTTATTACCTTGATACGGCACTCTTGTCATAGATAGTACCCCAAAAAGGCAACCCCCCATTTCTCGGTCACCCACGTCCCCCGGAATCTTCTTTAAAGTTTTTTTGTCTATTCCTTCTAGCATGTCGAGGGATCAGTTGCTAGTGTCCTCTCCTGCTCAGCTGGTGAACCTGGGAATATTGAGGCAATGTTACAATTGCCTCATGTACACAGACAACCCTCTCCTCCTCCCACAAAACACAAATACATGCGAGAGATGCAACTATACGGCCAAACTGGAGGCTGAGCTCTCTCAACATAGGACTGGCAAGACCAGTCAGGAGGAGAAGGTTACCACACACACTATAGACCCAGTCTCACATAGTACCATCACAACCTCAAATCATACACATAAACACACAAAGACATACTCGAGGCTCTGATCAAAATCTACCAAAACAGCAGAGGCCACCAAAGCAGACACCCAAACAACCACCACATCAGAACACAACACCTGCAACACATAGACCTCACAGTCAGAGTGTCAAACAGTCACAGCCCTTAAGGCCAAACACAATGCCAGACACACTAGTCATTGGTGACTCCATAGTCAGACACACTGACGTCCCGCTCACCAGACTGAGTAAGGAGAAGGTCACAGTAAGCTGCCTGTCGGGCGCTAGAATCCGCCACATAACGCAAGCACTCAGGTCTCTCAACAGCAGGTACAAATATGACTCAGTCATTGTCCACGCTGGTGTAAATGACCTGAGACATACCTCCTTGGACTACATGAAAAGAGACATTGAGGAGCTCTCTGATTATGTAGCCCAGGCGGGTATGACCCTGACCTTGAGCAGTATCCTACCTTCACCAAGAATGATGCCACAATACAGAGATAAGATGATCAGCTTTAACAATTGGCTTAAACACTGGTGTCATTCAAAGGGGATCCAGTGTCTGTCTGCCTGGGATGACATGCTGGACAAGCCACGCTGCTTCGCAAGGGACGGCTTGCACCTGTCACCCCTGGGATTCCAGATATTGGCAAAGGCTCTTGCCACCCCCATAGTGCCTTTTTTAGGCAAGGCTCAAATTCTAAACCTACCACCCTAGAACACAAACAAGGAAAAAAACTAAGGGTAATGCTGCTCAATGCCAGAAGTCTAAATCTCAAAATGCACGCACTCGAGGCCCTTCTCAGTATGGAGAACATCGATGTCTGTGCTGTGACAGAAACCTGGTTCAAGGCTCCTGAGAGCACCCCAGCACTATCAGGTTTTACCTCATATCATGCGTTCCGGCCCCAAAATCCGGACAATACCAAGAAAGGAGGGGGGATATCCATATTCAACAAGGACACTCACACCTCAAGACTGGTGGCAACGCATGATGCATCGGAGACCATCCAGGTGCAATTAACCATTGGAAAGACTGCTCTGCAAATTGTAGCATGTTACAGGCCACCCTCACAAACTCAGGAACCTCACATGGCCTTCCTGAAAACACTAGAGGGGATAAATGTATCACCAAACACCATCATACTAGGTGACTTCAATTACCCTAATATAGACTGGGAACACTACTCAAGCCCAAACACCCTAGCCCAAAAGTTCCTGGAATTCATAAACTCAAATGCCATGGAACAACTAGTCACCATCCCCACAAGAGGAGATAACATACTTGATCTCATCATCACGAACATGGGAGCACAATGTTCAACACCGGAAGTATACCCCTCACTGGTGAGATCAGATCACAAACTAATCTTGCTGGAGGTCCTCATCCCACCCCCACCTGAAATAAAAAAGACCACAGTGAAGAACTTCTCGAAAGCCGACTTCACACTTCTAAAGAATAGTGTGGTCTCCTTTAAGGCCCCCGAGCCGGTGGAAAACAGTACTCAAGCCGCTGAATCACTTACAAATGCCTTCTACCAGCACCTGCAGGACTGCATGGATAAGGTAATCCCAAGCAAAACAAAGACTCTTTGTACCAAAGGCAAGCGTCCAGTCTGGTGGACTCCAGCCATAAACAAACTCTACAACAAAAGGAGGAAGCTACTACAAGATAGAGCAAAATCCTTAAAAGGTAAGACACCTTTAATCACTATAAGTAAAAAACTAAGAGCTCTCATAAAATCATCCAAAGCAAATTTTGAGAGAAAAATAGCTAAAGACTCAAAAGACAATCATAAGGCCTTCTTTAGCTATGTTAGAAACCTGGGAGGAAACTCCCAGATATGCTCAGAACTAGTTCAAAATGATGTGAAAATCACTGATCCTACAGACATTGCCAACATACTGGCTGACAGGTTCAGTGCAAACTTCTCCCCCCCTCCCCCAAAAGGAGAGATATCTATACCAAACAATTGCAGCCCCCCAAACATCTCTAACGCCCAAGTGAGAACTGCTCTCTCCAAAGCTAAAAACACAGCATCCATGGGACCTGATGGTGTCCCCGGCTGTGTGCTCCATGAACTCAACGAGGAACTAAGCCCACAGCTAGGACAGCTGTTTAATCATAGTCTCACCTCTGGATACGTACCCAGGGAGTGGCGCACTGCAACTGTGGTCCCACTTCACAAAGGCGGTGCCTCCACCGACCCTGGAAATTACCGCCCCATTAGCTTGACAAGCCTTATCTGCAAAGCCATGGAGAGGATCATAATGGACCTCATAAATAAAGACATAAGGAATTTGCAGACTTTGGATCAAACCCAGTTTGGCTTTGTCAAAGGCAGATCATGCCTTTTAAACTTGGTTGACTTTTTGAAACAGTCACCAAAGCCATTGATGAGGAAAGGCAGTCCATACAGCCTACCTCGATCTGGCGAAGGCCTTGATACAATACCCCACTCAGGTATCATTGAAAAACTCATCAGCTTAAATGTTAACCCATACATCACAAGATGGGTTGCAAACTGGCTGAGTGACAGAACCCACAGGGTCAGAGTTGCTGGCGCCATGTCAGACTCAAAGCCTGTCACAAGTGGTGTCCCACAGGGCTCAGTCCTGGGCCCACTCTTGTTTGGCATCTACTTTTCCGAAGTACAAGCAAACACAGGAGGGTTATGGCTGACAAAGTTTGCAGATGACTGCAAACTGGGAGCCATAGTCGAAAACATATCTGACACAGATATCCTTCAGAAGGGTCTCACAGAAACGGATAACTGGTGCCAGAGCCATGGCCTAAAGTTAAATGCCAAAAAATGCATAGTCATACCCTTCGGGAAAAACAAGGTTACCCCTAGCTACCATATAGGTGGCAATCCACTGAGCACAGAAGAAGTTATCAGGGACCTGGGGACCCAGGTTGACAGTAGCCTGTCATTCGACACCCATGTAGCTAAAGTAGTTAGGAAGACCTTCTACATTGCCCACCTTATCATGAAGGGATTCACATCTAGATCAAGGGAGGTCATAGTCTCCTATACTCATCACTCATCAGACCAATGATTGAGTACAATGCCCCATTCGGAATGTATCTGACCCGACACTTGCAGCAGCTAGAGAGGCCACAAAAGTTCCTCACCAAAAGGATAAAGGGTCTCAAAAATCTGTCCTATGCTGCCCGACTGAAAGAACTCCAGCTTTATTCAGTCGCCACCGCTTGCTCAGAGGTGACCTTTGCCTGACATACAAGGCCATGTCAAACCCAGATTTGATGAATATGCTTCACCTCAAAAAATCTAGATCCATCAGAGCCACAAGGGCGGGAGACTTAAACCTAGACACGGCTATTAATAGGACGTGCTGGAGGGATAGATTCATCACCCAGAGACTCCCTATGCTGTGGAACAAAATCCCGGTATATGTGAGGCAGAGCACCTCGCTGGCCTTGTTCAAGAGAAATCTTGACCAATGGATGGGAGATCGCAGATATACCCCAGGGATTACCTCGGTGTCACTGCTCGACAGAGGCACAGCAAAATAATGGGTATAGTTCCCCACACTAAAGGGGTGGCGTAAGCCACAAAACTATGGGCTAGGCTTGTAAATGCCCTCGGGCAGATAGCCTAGTATGAACCTATGAACCTATGAACCTATGAACCTATGGTAGGGGGGAGGAGCTTGGAGCTCGGATCTTTTTGCTTGGTATCCTGCCGGCTCAGATCCGTATCGGATCCGTAACCCACAGGTTGCTGATCAAATTAAGTTAACTACTTCAGATTAGTATTTTGCTTTTCCTTACCGTTGTACACAATGTTGTTAGTGTATAACAAAGTTGGAGGTCAAAATCACTCACATTTGGGTGGGGGTAGAGGGAGAATGGTGTGTTTTTTGTGGGGAGATGACAAATTAGTTAGTTTTCAGCAACAAGACAGCTTGGTAAAACTTGGGACTCAAGGCTTTAGTGGGAATCTGAAGCCTAGTCCACATAATAGGGGTTTCCAGGGATGGATCATGAAACTGTTACCCTCTCTGCAGACCCCTCAATGGAAAAAAAATCATATTTTATTCTTTTATAAATTAATAGATAGCTCTATGTCTGGAACTTAAGTGCATGCATCCCACTGTGAATGTACACATTTCAGAGTTGTGGGCATAGTCATGCTATTCTGTTCATGGTTGGATGGGAGAGTGAAGTTGTTTTTCATATCTGAATACATGAAATGCCTTGCACATTGTAGATATTTTTGTTGTGTGGAAGGGAAGCGAGCCTCAATTATTGGATGCCATGCTATACTTCAACAGTGAAAACTGCTTGTCTCACCTTTTATGATTTTGATTCTAATAATTATTTAGATTTACTGATATACAAAATAGAAGGATGCTGCTTACTAGAATTTTCAAAAAGGGAGTTCAGAGTAATTCCTGTTTGCACCCAGTAATTTTAAACAATATAGAAAAAGGGCAAATTGTCATTGCTAGCAGACTTATTTTGAAAAGAAATCAACTCCCTTATATGTTTTTGCAAAGACGTTATCAGTGTCAGTGGATTATGAAAGCCTGTGCTGAGGTGAAAGAGAAAGGTCCACTAGATTTAAACCTTGAAGATCTGATGTTGTCAACAATGAAAACGGGGAGGATACTTATAATCAAAATAAGGGCATTAGTGCTTAACTATTAAAAGTTCAGTAGATCAGAAAATGATAACAGAAAATAAAGAATTGCTAACTGGAGACTTCTCAAATGTTTTCCTAGTATTAGTAGTAGGATAGGCAAGGCCCCTTTGTTTGTTAGAAGGAGAGGAACCAACTTAAAGAATATTACCAGATTGAGTAGTATACCTGACAATTTACCATACAGACCTAAGGAAATGTGTGTGTTTGGCTTGCAATTGTTAAAAATACATCAATGAAGACAGATTTATTTGAAAAAGAAAGGGAATGCATTGTTCCCTGGTTTAATTGTAAATTGAAATATGAGGTTTACTTTGCAATACGCTCTGCATGCAAAGCTTTTTATATTGGTAGAACATTAAGAAAATCAGTTGATAGAATTTATGTGCATTTCCGTGCAATAGAAATGTAAAGATTTTACTAATGGACTGACTATGCATGCCAGCATGACTACTAATACCGACAAAATACATTATGTTCTTTTCAGTTTTTGACAAGGTTAGAAATGTGGGAAAAAAGTTTGTTGCCAAAGAGAAATTAGACTGGAAGGATTATCTTTGGCAATGAAACATAGAAACATGTCAGTACCCTGGTCTTAATGGCAAAGAAAGTTTTAAGGAATTTTTCTGAAAAGCAAACCTTTAAGGCATTTATTTGTTTTGTGTAATTGGATGTGATTGATCATGTGTTTATTATACAAGGACAATGTTTGTTCTTATACTTCTGGCTGATGTAGTTCCTTGTTTCGAACAAATGTGTTTATGAAGTGTTTGGAGTTTTATTACTACATTTTTGTGACAGTCCTGAGTTTTGTTAAAAAAGAAAAAAAAAACAGCTAACTTTGCTCAGTGGGCTACTTAGAAAGCTGAGCAGCATTAAACATAATCACATTTATTCTCCATTTTGGAGCATGTCTTATTATAGGTCTTCTAAAAGTTTGACAAGAGAAATGACACTCCAAAAACAGCTGTACAAAACAGTAAGGAGTCATTTTCTATTCGCTTAGGCATCATCAGATAAGTGAAAGAAGTGAATGACTGCATAAGGATGCAGAATTTGCACTGTATACACCACTGCCTATCAGTATGTAGTAAGGTAAGGCAAGTATTTATGCTTGCGTCCAGGCAGTCAAAGGTAAGCAACATATTAGGTAAATGAGTATTAATGTGATTTTAAATGGGTACTGTTTCCCATCCAAGAAAAAAAATCAAAACTCTTGGTGAAAATCTGATGTGAAAGTCAGACAGATTTTAGGATGTCATTGTGAAGGAGAGCTATCAGTATATCTACTTAACCCAAAGTGGTCAGGGTTACACTAGCACGTCAGACTTTAGTCCTCTGTGAAACATACAATTGTAGAGGGTATCATCCTGTGTTTGAAGATGAAACAAATCAAGCAGCAGTTCAGCAAGTAACCTGATGTCCTGTGAAAATGGGATGAGGCAACAGAAACAGCCCCATTTATCAGACAACTTTCCTAGATACGAAAAACAAAAGTGGGTAGTCTGCTATGGTTTTCTTACTTGTCCTCTTATGAAAGATTAAGTACTTAAAGTGAGATGCTACCATTCCATTTAGAAAAGACTGACCCATACTGACAACCTGAGCTGCTGATCTAGAAAAACTGTCCTACAATTGTTGCATTAAGTCCAGTTGAAAACCATTTGCTTGCAGTTTGAGGGACGGGGTGTTGCTAATTGATTCCAGTCGCTGCTCTGTCTTGAGGTTGGCAAGCTAAATGAAAAGCCTGCAGATAAAAAAATGTTTTTCTGACTAGTACCACTGCACTCAGGTATGCTACAAAACGCTTTGCTTCCCGTCCATTCTTGTATCATTACATTTACATTATAATAGCCACTCCTGCAAACAGCCATCACCACCTATCATCAGATCAGCAATAAACTCATCCAATGTCAACACCCACTAAAATTTATCATACTTAACTACCCCGTACATTTCACCTCCCAATACCCTTCACCACTCAGCTATGTCTCACTCTCTAATGATCATGATCCTCCATTTTATTCTAATTTCACTAATCTTGTTATCACATTTCAGTATTTTTGAGCACATAACATTATAGTCATATAATCTACAAAAAGACACTCCAGGTATATGTTGAAAAACATATGAAGTTATCAAACTCACATTCAACTGTCAATACACACTTAAGGAAGCAACTACAACAGTAGTAATAACAATTGTTTTTAATGGTCTTTCCACCTACAGAGATAAGATAGCTTAATTATCATCTCAGATAGGGTCAAGTCCATAGACCAATCACAGTGTGTTTTCCCTAAGTATCCAATGTTGGAATACTCTCCTACAAGACCCAAGGCAGCTCCTTATTCCCAAATAATTTGAAGCAGACCACTGGACCCACCTGTTAGATTCCAAATTATACTCCTGTCGGTCTTCTCCTGGCCAAATGTACTACAACTCCAGCAATCTGCCCTCTATTTGTAACTCCTTCTTGATCTTCTTGCATAATCTAAGCTTCGGGGCTTTCATCTGAAGACCCAATGGCTTATCATTGCCACAGTCTATATGAAATGTTACTTTGTGGAATATAATGATTTCTAGGACCTCTCACTTCTGCTTTTGAATTTGATAGCTAACATTTACTGTTTTAAATAGTATTCTATGACAGCTTGTAAGATTTGTTGACTGTGGAGCTTTTCTAACCAGGCCTCCACTGAAAAAGGGCCTCTCGTGGTCTAGTCAGCCTTTCCCGTAAACAAATACTAATAAACCGTTTTTCAAAGCATGCGACCCCCCTGTTTTTACAGAAACTGTTGTTGCATGTAAGTGTCCACATTGTGACAATTCTTTTCACAAAAAAAAAAAATTAAGATGTTGTTTAAGTCGAACAAATTTAGTGTAGCTGTAATGACATTGGCAGAGAAGTTGACACATAGAGTTAATGACTGCTTTGAGAGAGAGAATACAGTTAATAAAATGTGCGGGTGTGGAGAAAAGAACTCTATCAACAGTCCTTGATGTGGTTTTCCAGAATTTCCCTGATGCTGCCTGAAACTTTGGTCTTCTCCTAAAACAATTTACAGTTTTCTGGAAAATTAACTAGGACTGTCATCAATAACTATAAACATTTGACTTTCAGACTTTAGAAAAATCATGCTAATGAAAACTTGTTCCAGCAAATTTCTAAGTATATAAGAGACGATATGTAAAACATTTTCCCAATTTTAAGCCTTTACTCACCATTTTTTTTATCTTTGTACACAATTCCTGAGCTAGGGTGTAGAGAGATGTGTGTTTGGGGGTGCCCACTATTCTCGCAGTCGCCACTTGAAATACATTTCTGTGTGTCAGTTATTTATTTGATTGCAGTCAGGCATATGAGGTCTATGGTCACAATCATGCAAGTGAAACTGTGTGCAAGCATATGCACTCAGGAGGGGGGTAATGGGATGCACTCTATGATTCTGACAACAACAAGAATAAATACATACTGCAATTACTTATGCACTTATTAAATGGATCCACATTGGATATCTGATGTATACACAGCTATACAATTTGCTGTAGGTGGTGGGCGTATCTTTATACATGTATGTGGGGGGGGGGGGGGGTTGCAATGAGTTGAACACTGTATGGTTCTTGCAGGAATAAGCCAAAATACATGTGGCCATTATTTACATATTCATTCATTTGATCCCCAACATTCTAGGTGTGCACAGCCATACAACTTCCTGCAGTGATGGGCATGTAGTCTTAAACTTAAACTTACTGTTACAAACTGATATTTGTATTGTATTACAGTTTGATGTCAGAGATGTATACATTCAGCAATTTGGCTTTAATTCCTGGGTATATGGCTTGCATGTGGTTGAAAGTAACTCTCTGCTGCTGTTTTCTCAAATTAAGTATTTTTTCTGGCTTTGCAGAACTAATGTGCATTTGTGTGATGCCAGTTGGGATACTTCATTATGGCTTTTTTTCAAACATCTAAGGAGCGCAAAGTCAATAAAGTGTCTGTAATTGAAGACCGAGGAATGTCTGTGATGAATGATTATGTGAGGTGAGGGTTTTCAGAGTACTGAAAAGTTGCAAGATGACCATTATTCTTTCACATTCTAAAACAGCCAAATGCCAACATTGGACACACATGGTGATCTCTGGTTATCTGCTCCAGATGTATGTCATAAGTGATCACTGGCACAGGGGCTTAGAGAAAACCAAAAGCTGTAAGAGGGGAATGGTTATTTAGAGTTTATGGTTGTGAGTCTGTATGTATATGGGTTTTACCCAGGGGCTCTGTTACCCTGCCCAGAACCTCAGCTGTATAACATATGCATTTGGGCATTTGCACTGTTGCTTGCCTCACAATTTAACACCATTCAATGCAATTTTTTTAAAGGAGGTGGTGGTGGGGTGGTAGGGAAGCAGGGTCTACCCCCAGGTAGGATTCATGTATTCTTGTAGCATTTGTCTTTTCAGTTTATTGAAAACTACTCTTTTGTCAGCTTTGAGAATTAAGTTTGAATGCAACTTATCTTTTCCAGGAAAGACCGAATTTCTTTCCTTACACCCTTTCAAGTCATCACTGGACCACGAGGTTGAAGAAATGCTCTAAGATGCTCCTCAGACAATCTAGAATCCTATGACTTCTGAGGGTCTAGCATTCCCCAGTCTCCAGGTGTAATTTAGTTACATCTCCCATATTATTACAGAGTACTCTTTGTCTATTAGGGATGGCTGTGGTGGTACAGTGGTTAGCATTGTCGCCTCACAGCAAGATGTTCTTCAGTTCAGTTCTCGGCTGGAGTGACTTCTGTGTGGACTCTGCATGTTGTCCCTGCAATTGAGTGAGTTTTAAAAGACATGCAGGTGGGTGCATGTGTGTGTGAGTGTGTGAGTGTGTGCCTTCTGTGAAGGCTGGGCTGGCAACTCAACATCATAAAAACTCCACTGCCAATCAATCTGTGGACCAGTGATCTGCTGTGGTGACCCCTAATGGGAGAAGACAAAAGACATTGCTTTTTACTCTTGGCTTATTGGGGCATGCTGGAAAGGATGGAGTTAAAAGCTAAAACATAAGTGAGGAAAAAAAACTCAAGAAAAGTAATGTGTCTGGATGGTGTGGGGACAGGATGGGGTGAAACCTGGGAAGGGGCACTTGTGGTGCAGGGGGACCAGTGAGCAACAGATGGACCCCATGGAGTCAATTATCTAAGGCTCCATTTCACCTAAGGTGGGCTTTGAGACTGCAGTCAGAAATCTAAGGTGTATGTAGTCAAAGTGGCTAGAAGGATCCATTTGCTGAGGCACATAATTTTTTGACAAAGTATCATGTAGCATTTTAAGATCAGACCCTTAGACTTACACTAGGACTACAAACATTTAATCATAACTAGACTAATTATAACATGTGCATGACAGAGATGATTTATTATTACATTAGTTACTGAATGAAAATTAAATACAATTCTAATCTACATACTTGTTTAAGTATGTTGCAGTAAAGAGACTGATGTTTCTGATTACTTTAAAGGTAAGTTAATATATCATGCTTGGTATTTATCACATATTAAAAACTACAGCAAAACATTCTCTGCATTACATTTCAAGCTAAGTGTTTAATTATAACAAGAGGTAAATTACTCTTGAAAATGTATTTGAAAAGTGGGATCCTATGAAATAGCTGCAATAGAGGCTTGGAGCCAACTTGAAGTTATAGCACAGTGAGCTGTTATATGTGACAAATTAAGATTTTAACTGCCTTTGTTAACTGGTGTAGAACATTGATCCACACGGACTTTTTTCAGACTCGGCCCAAGAGCTCTATTTGGTTAAGTGACTTGCTCCAAATTACAAAGAAGGCAAATTAAAGCTGAGGGACTCTAATAGTGTGCAGTATATTGACAAACAGTTCTTTAAACGGGTGTGTAAATGTTACTGTATTGTACACTACAGCATCTCCTACAGTTGTTTTTTTCTATCTGCTAGCTTTCTCTATGAGCAAATATAGTTAAAAATATCTCACCGCTACATTTAGTTCTCCAGTGCATACTACACATCTGAGCATAACCTTATTACAATAAGCAATACAAAATACAATGTTTACCTTGTCCTCTAATACCTGTCTGTACTTATCGAATTATTTTTTTCCCTTTACAGCTGGTAAGCTGAAACTTGCAGTTCAAAAAACAAAACTTTGATTTAGGTCATAGACCCCCACTGAAACTAATTATTTCTCTTAAATATCAGCCATTTGCCTTAATGGCTAAAAATAGAAACATGTACCTGTTGTACATATTTCTTCTCATTACTCTCCTATCAATAAGTGCATCCTGACTGTAGAACAAAAAAGTAAAGCACATTTTTTATTCCCTACTTGAATACAAGAATTGAACAAAACCTCACATAGGCAAAAACTCAGAGGACTGACTTTCTCTGAACAAATTCATCAGGTATCTTAACTTGTACATCAAAATATTGCTGCCCAAGATATGCATACTTGGGGTCTATATTATATCATCGAACGCTTAAAAAAGCGAACGTTGATTGATCAACCTAATTTAAACAAAAGCTTACAATCTCGAACTGTCAGATCAGTGATTTTTTTCCCAGGGAAGAAAATCGCTGATCCAAAACACATACACACAACACAAGCACACCAAACAAACAGAAAGCCACACACATACACCTAAAATCTGATACCTAACCCTAAACTAAACTATGCACACACCACTAACTACCCACTTACCTTAACCCAAACCCTAACCCTAAGGTCTGTCACTATCGCACACTCACCTCACCCGCTCCCTAACCCTAAGTCACTTAAATCTGCCCTGACCCTCATATCCACTCAATCGCACACACACCTAACCCGAGCCCTAACCCTAACTCACCTAAATCACCCTACCACTCACATCCACACAATCGCACACTTACCTGAATCCGACCGGTAACTTTCCACCATAACACTGAAAATACAGAAGCAACAGAAACGGACAACCAAATTCTTTCCCTAGGAAAAAATTTGAGTTTCTGCTGCTTCGATATTTTGCAGTTTTGCGAAAATAAGTTCAATCAATCAGCGTTCACTTTTTTAAGCGTTTGAGGATATAATATAGACCTGCATACTTGCTTTAAGACTTTTTAAATCCCTGATGTGTCCACTAGTGGATTTCTTTAAATAATGCCTTTTTTAATGCTTAACTTCATTCCTGACATGAAGTTCTTGAGAACTCCCCCCCCCCCACATAAGTACGATGTGTTTTATTTGCCCAGGGAGGCAGTTTATGTCATACTTCCTAACATGATTAAAGCCTGCTCTGATACACTTGTAATACTATTCATTTTACTGTGCATGTTTAGCAGTTGGAACTTTGTTTTCTACTGTTGTTCCACCAGATGTTCCCTTTCCTAAAAAGCGCAGGACTAGTTTTGAAAGGAAATGTCACTTTTGCATTTTCTCTATCTGAAAATAACGTCATCTCTGAAGTCAGACTAAGCTGGCAAACAAGTAAAGCAGTTTTGCTATCAACTATAAACACACACAAACACAAAAAGAGCTTAAAATTTTTGTACAGAAAGCATAAGCTATTTTAGACCTACTGTTGATATATTTTCTTTGCAGGACAACTGAATTTAGTAATAGTTCAGTTCACTCACACAGATAGTATTACTAGACACCCATACTCAGAGTTCTGGCATTTTGTAAGTCACATTTTACCTTTGTTTAATAAGGAAAAAGGTAATGTTTTACTGAAAATAATATAAACTTACCACTCAAATCAGAATGGACAGAAACATTCCAAATAGTCTTATTGTTAACCAAGAAGAGATATCAATCATACCATTAATTACACTGTAATGATTACATTGTAATAAGCCAGCATGCAAAGTTAGTATAAACCTATGAACCTAAGCTTACATCCTAAATGACCATTGAGACACTTAGTTGTGTCATCCAAAGGTAAGAGTTTAGAGTTTTCCCTAGAATCATAAAAGTGGAAAGGATAATATTAACTCTTATTGGGAAGTTGAACCAAAGACCTCCATGCTTTTATCACTGCCACAGTCCCAGGAGCCTTTGGACATATATATGTTGAATGTAAAGAAGCTGCGACAACACTGCCACCAAATGTGATGTAGCTGCACTATTATCACCCCATCAAATGTCTCCACATAAGGTAGATTGACAACAGGAAGTTGTACAGGCATGTGTCAATTATGAATTTACAAAACACAACCCAACACCAAGAGCATAGATGGAATATGCACTACTATACTATGCATAGGTATCCAACCTCTACAATCAAATTATATTACCCACTGTTCATTTACAGAGCCACACTGCTGTCTGTTAACAAATGTGTCCTAATGCTACTTTATCCATGGAATGGACAACCTTCATACATTAAAGCAAGCACTAGTTTAGATATTTTTAAGAATAGCCTGGACACTTATTATGGGAACAACTGTATTGGTATATCGGCAGGCTAGAAGGGCATTAATGCCGATGCTTGAAATATTTGTATGTCTGTATGTATGTATGAAGGCATGTATGCTGCCACATAACCCAGGTGTTACTGAATGGTCTTCCCTTTCATTTGTCAAATTAGATTTTTTTTTTCAACAGTATTTTTTATTTTTAATAAGAACAATAAGCAACATTGAAATTACAATCATAATGGAAGAAAAGCTATATATAAAGTCCATAACAAAATAATATAGTTCTATATACAAACAGGAAATCAACTAAAATTTCAGTAGTAAAGAATATAACTTTTCCCAAGCCATTAATTTGTGTGTTGAATTTTTTGTTCTCAATTTGATGTGTGAAGTATATTTATCACATACAGACTTGGCTAAATAAACAAATTCCTGATTAAAGGAAAGAGGAGACTTGTTTCTTCAATTTTTTGTTACAATTTTTCTTGCTACAAGTATTGACCATAATATATGTGTTTGAGTTTTAGGTATAACCTCTAGAATTGGAACATTAAATAAATTGAGTAAGTCCAGAATTATACATTTATCATTCCAAAGTGCCTTACAGAAATTTCTAAATTCATTCCAGAATAGTGATAGCATTTTACAGGTAACAATCATATGATACCAATCAGCATTTTCTGCACTACATCTCTAGCATTTTGTATCATCATTTTTTTTTATTTTGACAATTTATTGAGGTGTTAAATAACATCTATGAAGAAATTTCCAGGTATATATCTTCCATTAGGGGGAAATTGTTATTTTTCCTATTGATCTTAAAAGGAGTTTTTTTTATTTTTGATAGTAAATTCATCATTATTAATTTTAATAGAGTAATTCCAATAAGAGGCATCTATGAAGTTAAAGTCTGACCTAATAGTTTTGTAAATCATAGATGTGAATGAGGTACCTTTTAAAGATCCATTTACAATATTGTATATTATTTCCAAGATTTTGGCGTATTGTTACTCTGCGTGTCTAATGATAATATCATTTTGTTGCAAAAACATTCTCTACAGATCTGTATGTCTAGCCAATTAGTATTGTTTAAACTATATCTGGCTATTAGATAGTTAGACAAATTAACTTTATTTATAGGTAAAAAAATATTCCAATAGAATAAGTTTTTTTCTTTAAATTCATACATTTTGTTGAGATCAAAGGAGATTATACATTCATTAGTATAAGCAATTGGAAAGATGAAAATTAATACATTTTTGATTAAGTGATTAGATTTGGTGAATCTTTTAAAGTTTCTTAGTATGTGATTAATGAAAGAACATTTTAGTTTCTGTTTATCTTGTGTATGCTTTTTTAATGACCATATAAAATATTTCTATCTAGTTCAATAAGAGGTTTGAATGATATTTTATTAGAAAATAATATTGTTTCATGTATTAATTTCCAGTATGAAGAATAAGAGGAACTTATTCATAAGGAAATCATATTAAGGGTAGCTGCATTTAGATAGCATTCAATATCTGGAAAACTAATACCTCCTTCTTCCCAACTTGTTGTATGTCATTGTAAGGATATTCTGGGTTTTTTGGGGTACCAAAGAAATTTTAATAAAATATTGTTAATCTGGTGTATAATTTTCTTAAGCAGAGGGACAATCAAGGACTGGGTAATTATATAAGATTTTGGGTAATAAAATCATTTTGATTAACATTAGTCTATCTTCAAATGTAAAAAAATCTGTTCTAATTATCTATGAGATTAGTAATTTAATTCATTAAATTAGTATAGTTCATAGAGATTGTATCGTTAAAATTTGAATTAATAGAGATCCCTAGGTATTTAATTTGTGTGGTTTCCTAGTTAAAGTGTTTGTAGTTTCTGATTTTTTTGGTGATATTCTTATTTATTAAAAGGGTTTGGGTTTTATCGTGGTCAAAATTTAGTCCTGATAGGTTTTCAAATAGATCTAGAGTATTAAGTAGAGAGCCTAAAGATGTCTCAATATCTCCACTGCTTAATAATAGATCATCATTGAAGAGTTGTCTTTTTTGGGATAGGTCATTATTAATGTAGTATCCTTTAATATGAATATTATTCCTAATATAATCAGCTAGAAGTTTGTCAGTAAGGGCAAATATTAGGGGGGATAGGGGGCAACCTTGTTTAGTTCATTTTAAAATTTTAAAGGGGGAGGATAGGAAAGAACCTATCTTTATAAATGATTAGATTTAAGAAAAATGAGGAGAATTTATATTGTTATAGTGTTTTAAATAAGATCAACTGAGAGAATCAAATGCTTTATCAATATTGAGACTCATTATGGTCAGTTTTTTTTTGTTTTTATTTGCTATATCTATTAATGAGAGGAGTCTTATTATGCTATCTTGTGCTTTTCTGTTTTTTATAAAGCCTGTTTGGTTGCTTTCTATCAAATTCAGAATAAAGGAATTGAGTCTGTTTGGTATTATAGACATAAAGATTTTGTAGTCTGTATTTAGGAGTGAGATAGGTCTGTATGATGAACAAGAAGTAGGTTCTTTATTAGGTTTGAATATAGGTGAGACAAGCAAATATAAGGTGGGGTAGTAAACTTGGTTTTGATTTCAAGGAATGCATTTACTAAAATTTTTAATGTACTATCAGGTAGGACTTTCTATATCTCTGGAATTATGCCATTTAACCCTGACGCTTTATTTATTTTTAGTTGATTTACTTGGTCTTTCAGTTCTTTAAAATAAAAGGTTTATGAATGTTGTTAATATTAGCAGGGGATATAAACTTTGAGATGTTGTCCTTTAGGCATTTTTCTAGAATTATGCTATTATTTACAGCTGGAGTTGAAGTGTTCAAATTTTCATAGTATTTCCTAAAATAATGTAATATGTTTTTCATGTCTGATGCTATTATTCTTTTTTTTATTTTTCTATATATATGATTTGTTTATGTGATTTTTTTTCATGTAAGCACTATGACCTTACTGCAATTTTGTGTACATGTTTAGGATTAATAGAATATAAATATAATTTATTTTTTTCTAAGCTTATCCAGACTTTATGGTGTAGAATATCTTGATATTCTTTATTTAGTTTATTTATTTTCTCTAGGGTTTTCTTATCATTGGGTGAAAGTTTCTGTTTTAAGCTATGTAGTTCATTCTGAATACCATTTTATTTTTTATCCCATTCGTTTCTTTATTGTAAATACCAGTTCTTGATCTTCCCATATAATGCAACTTTAAGGGTGTCCCATAATATTGTATCTGTGACTTCTCCTTTATTATTTATTTCTATAAATTGGTTTATTTCTGTTAGTAACCAGTCCTGAAAACCATTTATTTTCATAATATAGGCTGGAATTTTTTGCCAAAGATTTAGATTTTCTGAATGTCAGGTTAAGTTAAATATAATAGTGTTATGATCAGATAAGTGACAGGATGCTAATAATACATTCCCCGGGATTCATGAACCTTGCGCCAGGCACCCGCATAGCGTTGGCGTTATAAAGCCAAATATGGCCACCGAGCGATTCAGGTATGAACCAATCCCACGTGCACTACCGGCATGCGCCGGACCTGCGCCGCCCCCGGCGTAGGTATGCTAAACACACTGTGCGGTATTGCACCATGCAAATGAAGGCAAATAGCGATCCACGAAGTGGCGCAGGCGTAGCGTAAGGGCACGGCAATGTAAACAAAAAAAAAACGGTTTACATTTACCCAAACATGACCAAGGGGTAACAGAAGGCTGTCAACGTCAGGTATCATACAGGTACAATATGCCAATGGCGAAAGGCACCGAGAATGTCCAAAGAAAACATGCACAAAATGTAAATAATGACATAAATGGTATGTACGCAGAAACCACAGCAGAACCCCCGGACATGTGCACAGAAGGTGCAAAACAATGAAATAATATGACAATGTCCTAAAAGAGCAGTATGATACACATCAGCTGCACAGCCACCACACACCATAGTAGGTATGGAAAGCCTCAACCCCAGCGCAAGGGTTGTCAACGAGTGGCGGCAGTGTTCGGTGCCATAACCATGTATTAGCAGTCAATGCCATGCAAATGAGGCAGATAATAGTGAATCGCAAAACCGCCGGTGTAAGGATGGAGCAAACGGCGCAGCGGTATTACACCGAAGAGTGGCCTACACGGAATACATGTCAATCGCAGAGGGGTGTGCCACTGTAGGAGGAAGCACATTGGAGGCCAGCAAACATGGGCTGTACAATGCACATCACAGCAGCAGGACTGGCGTGTGAGGAAATAGATGCGCTGAGAGTACATAATGCGCGCACAGATGCATGTGCACGAGGATGACTACGTTCCCCAACCCAGTCATGGGACGGCCTCCCCGTCAACAACCATGGATATAGGAAGGTAATGCGGAGAATATGAGGAAATGCGGAAGCAGTGTAATTGGAGCCGTAATGAGCAATCAACACCAATCAATCCAGGAAGGGCAAACGGTGGCAGCTGACAACTCTGCATGCAGACTCCTACAAACGGAAAGGGAGGCATAGGAATGCAAAGATAGTAGGGGATGTAGCAGAAATGCAAAGAGCAAAGAACCGAAATAGCACAGCCAAGTACAGAGGTAGCATAACGGCGGCGGCAGACAAAATGCATCATATGCCATGTGCCTGCAGGATGCACTGCAGGCAATAGTAGGTGCAACGTGCAGAAACAGTAAGGTAAGATGCAAAGCTAAGCCAATGCAGGCAAGTGTAATGTAACACTAAAGGCAACAGCGTTGCAGTTGCAACGGTAAAACACGGAAGATAATCCACAGATACGGCCGCACAGACACACCCAATGACATCACCGGGTATACAGCACAACAGTATAAAGTGTGAATGCACACAACACACAGCGCGATTTCCCAAACGCCGCACCGTAGGGTGTAAACACACGGGGAACTTTTAATATGTATATGTTGGGTGCCACCGTGGCCGTGATGCATCGGTATGTGTCAGAGACAGACGGAGTTGCGGAGGAGGGTGCCGACAACTACCATAGGCCTCAGAGGAGAAGGAGAGTGTTCAGACCAAGGGTGACCTACCAGGGGCTGCAAGACCTGGAGATAGTAGAGCGCTACAGGGTGGACAGGGACACGTTACAGCAAATAGTGGAGCTGTGCCGGCCACGCCTGAGAACAAGAGACAACAGAGGGGAGCCCATCCCAGTGGACACAAAGGTATGTGTGAGCTTGCGAATACTGGCTACAGGTACCTTTCAAAGGCCAACCGGGGATATAATGGGCATCTCACAGGCATCAGCATCCAGGGTACTACACCAGTTCCCGGATGCCATGTTACGACATGCCCATGAGTATATAAACTTCCCCAGATCTCAGGAGGAGTTGGCTAGCAATATGCGCCACTTCCACCGTGTGGCACAATACCCGGAGGTAATGGGTGCGATAGACTGTACGCACATAGAAATCAAGTCACCACCCGGGGAGCAGGGTAGACGCTACATAAACCGCAAGGGATACCCCTCCATCAATTGCCAGGTCGTGTGCAATGCGCAGGGCATTATCATGGATGTGTGTGCTGGCAGCCCTGGAAGCTACCACAACTCCCATATCTGGCATGCCTCACAGCTGTATCAGGTATAATGATCGCCAGGCCACGGTACAGTAACAGGACATGTGCGTGTCATATTCATAGGATATGAGTGCGGAGGTACACACCGCCGCCGGCGATGCGGTAAACGAGGTACTGTGTGCAACCGTCGCGAAGCGGCAATATGTGTATGTGTGAAGCCACATTGGCCGTCACTGCCACGATGACTTTCGTTGGCACAGATTACTGTGCAGATATTGCACATGTCATAGCAATGTATTTCCAACAGTATGCCAGCACAGCAGTGTGTAAACGTGACCTGCCACCATCATTATGTCTTACAGATAATGCTAATGCCCCGCTCCCCGCGATCTGGGCAGCCGCCAGAGGATGAGGTGATTATACCACACCCATTCCAAACCGCATAACATCCTACGGGTCATGCCACACCAGGCCCAGCAAACGAGAGATGTGGCAGGAGATGCAGAGGTGAATAGCCTGGGCGTGATACAACCGCAATGCACAACAACAGATCCGCAGGCACTGCACACCTGATCCGGGTATGCAAGACAGCGTGCCGCTGCACCGCCATAGACAACAATGTGGGACAGTGGTGGTGCCACCCAGCCTCCCCACCACAGCCACGGAGGAGTCTTGGCTAGTCTGGGACACCCACGGAACAATAATGAAACTCTTATGGCCCATCGTGGAGGTGGCAACTTCCCAACCATAGAGCTCAGAGCTGCTCTTGCAGTCAGTGTTGCATGTTTAAAGTATAGTTACCGGGAGGTGTCATAGTACAAATGCTATAATATAGCAACATGCCAGGTATATGGCCACACAAGATGCATACTACAGTATGCTATGTTGTGTTACCAGACACATGTGCATAGCACATGCTAACTCACAGATGCATGATGTATATGCATGGTGCCAGAATGTGGGCGTATAGTAATGATAATGTGTATACCTTTGTGTCATCCCTTTCAGGCACGCCTGGCGGTCGGTAAAGACACAAGGGTCTGGTCGCAGGTAAGTCTGTTAAGCAACAAAGGCACATGATATGGTGTATTGATATTCCCCATGTGTCCAGGTGGCATGACATGCAATAATCGTGTGTGCCTCTGCAGCTGCGGTATACAGGTTGCACCACCACACACACACACCAACGGTATGTACAGTAGATACAACCATTAACATAGAGCATGACACCACAAATCCTATTGGTAAAGCATGCAGCCATGCATACACGGTTGGTGTTCCACAATGGCTGCATGTGTATAAATGGTATGCCTTCCTGCAGTATGCACACAGTGTGCAATTATTATATAGTGATGGATCCGCCAGAGCACAGGTGTTACCAATGTGAATTCCATGCCCCTGCATCAAGACATGGCACATGCCATGTCCTATGCATGTGGATTCGTCTGCAACATTTTCACACCATGACATGAACTATGCAGGACGACATAGCAGACATCCACACTGCTGTCTGCATAGTCTTAGGAAATGTGACACCCAGACTAGTATGGCTGTATGTGACATGGGCCACCAGCCGGTGTGTGCACGGCGTCCACCACACACAATTGTCAATGACCCAGACAGACAAGGCAATGGGCGATAATTTACAGGCATGTTGCCACAGGCACCACAGGGTATTCACTGCGTAACCCTGCACACACATAGTAACACCACTGTAGTGGACCCTGACATCCAAATGTGGGTACACCAGTGAGCATGTAATGTCATTCATAGCTACGCAGGTGCCACCAATGTCCACTATATATCGCTGCTGAGCAGCTGAACTGACTTTCAGACATGGCAAATGTAATGCGTCCAGGTCACCATTTAGAAACATACCAGTCCTGCTACTGTGCAGGGCAGTGCCTGCACTCCACACTGTACATTAAGTACAGCTCACACCAACCGCAGACCTGCACACAGACATCCTGTTACCCATACATTGTATCTGTAGACTGGACACACAACAGTGCACTGTGACAGCCGTTGTGATGTGGTGCATGGACACTATCGTCACATGTCCACATGATGTCGCAGAAAGGCGTTTGCAGTGTACATGAGACATAGTGTCGGCAGCTGTTGGCGTGTACGTCAACTCGCCTATGGACACAGTGTGTATCGACGTGATGCATGCAAACTACCATGAATGTGTGTACTGCATGCCTACCAGCACCTGCCAGTAACGCACCAGGGCAGTGCATACCGCCATCACCATCTGGTCTGCATTCACCGGTCTGCTGTGCTGTGGTATCGCCGCATGCCACCTGCAATATCATGCATGATGTGTCTGTGTGTGTGTGTGTGTGTGTGTAAAGGCCTGTATTGTAACGGACGGTATGTCTTTTGTATTGACAGGTGCTGTAGGTGAGTTTTACCCTCCCGCGGTCCATTCTGATGCCAGTGTCCCCACAGATACTAGTGGTGATGATGACCATGTTGCATGAGAGCGCACAGGCAGGGTCATCCACAGGCAGACACTGTGCCATTGGAGAATGATCATCACCACGCCACCTTCATCCCCGCACGGTGGTTCAGATGGAGCCGACACCATACCCAACACCGCCGCCCATAGATGACGGCCAGGTCAGCCTGGTGGCACCGAGCAGGGAATGTGTGGTGGCTGCCAGAAGGTGTGGGTACACAATGTTGCGCGGTGTAATGACACGGTGCAGTGCCACGCAGGCATGTGGCAGGTGCTGTATTTCGTGAGGGGAGCACGCGCTTAGACATACACCTGCGTTACGGCAGGTGCTGCAGCTGGTATAACCAGACAGGAAAAGGCGCGTTCCAGACTGTAATGGCCGAGCGCGGAAGGGGTATCGCCGAACGGGTTAGAACCAGGAAGGGCAGAGGCTGCAGAGGTCTGCCACAATCCATTCCTTGCGGGCAATGACAGCATCCAGTCATTGGCCGAATGCCCAACAGCATCTTGCCGATGTTCTGGATAGGAGACCGGAATTGGCAGTGAGATGGCTGATCCCTCGAAGTCGAGGCAGGCGGCCATCCGTGAGCGTGGAGCTGTCCGTAGGCTGGAACACATGGTAGGGGTGGGAGGCATAGGGCATGTGACACCGGCATGGGGCCAGTAACACCCACCTGGTGCAGGTCAGCAATATTAGTAAAAGCACCTCCCATGCCCACCACAGCAGTGCTGCTGGTAAAAGCCAAAGCAGTGCAGCTGCTATTATTAACACCAACCACACCAGGACAAGAGCAGGTTACGTGACGTGGGCCCTGGCTATGAAACCCCGCGCAAGAGCGATGTTTCCAGCAGGAACATGTGACATCAGAGTTTGTGACAAATTGCACCTCCACCGGCCAGTCGTTTTACGTGCCCAGAGCGAGGCGTGGGTCACGCCGCCACACAGGCGGGCGACACAGTGAAACCGTAACACCTGCACTGTACAGTCTGGGCCGTCAAGCATACCCCGTAGTATCATATAGATGACTGAACTGCAGTAGAGGCCAAAACCCACACACAGCACAATTGGCTCCACCACATCCACAGCAATCTAAGTACAGCCATGCTCTTCCAGTCACGTACAGGCCCTTACACACACACATGATGTAATCCATTGGCATAGCCCATGCTCGGTTATTGCCATCACCGCAAGACAGTCTCTGCCGAATCTGTGACATAATCATCGGTGCACAGTTATGCAAACATATTCTGATGCACAGGGTGACAAGATAGTGAGAGGTGTATGTGATACCTGTGTCCGCATAGTACGTGATGTGGCGTTGTGGTGTCTGTATGGCTGGTGACAGGTGTTTGCGTGTGATGTGGGTTGTGCACTGACATCATGCAGCAGACATACCATGTAGGCAGGCAGCATTCATTGATCTGTGTAACAGTATGTGGTGGTTACATGTAGTACCATGTTGGTTCAGTTAACCCGTATGACAATGAGATGGTGTACTTGCATGTGCCTACTGGGAGCACTGTTACAGTTCCCACGCAGTCGTGGGTACCTACAGGCATGTCTGGCTACATCAGCATAGCACAGGTACCGCAACCGCATGGACCCCCTACATAGGTACACATAGGCGCACACACATACCCAGCCAGCCCCACGACATGTAGACCTAGCATGACTGTAAAATAAGCAACACCCTTGTGATGGGATGCCACATGCATCAGCCCCCAGTCCCCATCCAGCACTGACACAGATGATGCCTGGGCGAGCAATCTAGTGCTCACATCCACACACATCATGATTACTCCTGACCTAAGGCAGTCAGGGCCTTTCCTTAACACATGGCTGGCACTCCTCCGTAGGTCTCTGTCATGACCCTGTTCCCAGCACGCCCCACCATCTTTTGTGGTGAGGTGTCTGACAGTCGCCTCTGTGCCCGTGCTGCCTGGGAGCCCAGGAGGGAAGGCGCCATGCCACCCAGGGTCGGGATATGGCCATGTGCGCCAGGCACAGATCAGCATAGAAGGGAAGGTATACAGCCGGAGTACCCTTGGTCATGCAGCTTGCAGACACATGTCCTAGCACCATCATCCCCACAAGGCGGCTGATGGTCCTTCCGAAAAGGCAGGCCAGCTTCTGCACAGGCTGGGATGTGCCATAAATGCACAGTCATTGCTCTGGTGTGTGATGTGTACAGGGGTACCTGGGTGAGAACAACCCCTGATGGTGCGATTCCTTCCAGACCAGGTGGCCACAGTGGAATGTCTTCCACCCACATTGCCATTATTGTAAAAAGTTGACAGAGGTTACCCGCACAGGTGTGGTGCCATTTCCATGTACATGTCCACTCATTTTGAAATACAGCTTTACCACCACCTACATGTTACTATTGGGCCGAACATGTCCCTTCACACTGGGTAGGTCTGCACCTTCTCTGGCATGTAGCAGCAGGCCCATGGCTCTGGCACCAGTTATCCATGTCTATGACGCCCCTAGGTGGATGTCTGTGTGTCACATGGGTGTTGGGTATAGTGGCCGGGTGTGTAGTCATCTGCATACCTTATCTTACCCCAATCCCCCTATGATTGCATGCATTTGGAAGGAATTCGAATGCCGGTTGTAGCCAGGGGGCCAGGAAATGAGCCCTGTGGGCCTCTATCACTAGAGACCAGATGCTGGCGAGTCTGACCACGGCACCGTGAACACCAACCTGTGGTGTGACCTCCAACCTTTCTGCAGAGAGCCACTCAGGTGACATGTAATGTCCCCACATGTACGGCACTGGCAAGCCTTTCCGCATTGAGTCCCATGTGGAGTGTACTCTGAACAACCTCCTGACCAGCCTGTCATGGTACTGTGTGCAAACCCGCGATCACTCACCACTGTCAATGGCCTTGGTGCGACCACTCCCAGACAGAGACCGAGCAGGTCTGGGAGGCAGGATCCGCCCTTGACTATGGCTTGTTGTGGGTATGTTCTGGTATTGGCTGTACACCGCTGTCTGTGTCCATGGGCACCTGTATGGACCTCCCCACAGCTTGCAGACAAGGCTTGTCAAGCTGATAGGGTGTGGCTGTCTACAGTCCAGAAGAGCACTACCCTGGCATAGTGGGGACCACAGATGCCATATGCCATCCAAAACCGAGGGACATAGCCCATAGTAAGGCTAACATGACACAGTGGCCTCATGTGTGGGTGAGGAGCCTCAATGAGGATCGTTAGCACACAGCCAAGGGACACCATCATTGCCCATTGGTGCTGTGTCAACTGCCGCTAGAGATATGCAGATCACTGCAGGCCATATGAGATGTTTCCCGGAGGCTACACTCTGGTGATGGATATCTCCCTCTTGGGGGTGGATGTATGTGTATGGAACATGTCCGCTGGTTTGTTGACAATGTCTGTGGGTTGCAGTGACCGTTGTACCATTCTGGGACCCATTTCCAGCCATGGTTCTGGCGCCCAACCATGTCCTTACCACAGTTAGGGAAGGCCCTATGGTTGCTCACATGTGCCTCTGCAGTGCCACTCCCACAAGTGGCTGTGGATGATTTCGTATGTGTGGGCCATATGGTGACCTTGTTATGAATGGGAGATGGTTTCCTGGTACTGACATTGCTCTGCCGCGTATTAGCTCAACTGTTGATGCACAGCTTGTCAGTGGCTGGGGTCCACCACACCATGTGCCTACCTGTGGTGGACATGGTCCTGATGTTATCATGTTGCCTGGTGCAGACATGCATGGGGGTGCTCAGAGAAGGCATTAAAAAGGTAGGTTGGCAGTGTGGTCTGTGTTCAACACTGGCATGGAGGACTTGTAGGTACCACACCGTGTCGTATGATGTGTGTGGTTTGTTGTGGAGAGGTCATCACTGGGGTCCCCATGCGGTGTTGGGTGCAGGATGTGGATGACCAGTGGATCCACTATATGGTCTGGCATCACCATTGAGGGCTGTAGCGTACATCCTGTGTGGGGCATATCCTCACCATGTGTGATGGGCAGAACTGTTAGACATCCCCTAGTGTGTATGGTGCATGGCTGTTTAACAGTGGCCAGGTGTGAGAACACCTGGGACCGGGGCTAGGGTGTTGTGCCATGGGTAATGTTCCCAGTCTGTGTATGGGTGGTTGCTGTCACCCAACACGGTGCTGTTGTGAGAGCATGCACACTCACCAGTGTCCCTGGACATCTGTGCAGGTATCCTGTGTTTGGGAGTGTGGTCTGCAGCATGCAACAAACTGTATGCCAGTCCTACCATGGAGTTAATTACCTAGATATTCCCACTGCAACGCCATGTCTGTGGCATGGCCGGTTGCTGTTGTGTGGCTGGACACACACGGCGGTCCACATTCTGCCACCCATGCCGTGCAGCACCATGTGTATGCATGTCTGCTCTGTGCCGAGGTCTAAGTGTCTGAGCATGCCCAGTAGGCAGCTGTGTAGATAGACACAGCACAGTGCACACCGCGCTCACCGCAGTTATACCCGGTGCATGCCTGTATCCTTCGCAACAGCCACATCTGTGGCATGGCCAGGTTGCTGTTGTGTGGCTGGACACACACGACGGGTCCACATTCTGCCACCCATGCCGTGCGCACCATGTGTATGCATGTCTGCTCTGTGCTGAGTCTAAGTGTCTGAGCATGCCCAGTAGGCAGCTGTGTAGATAGACACACAGCACAGTGCACTGCCCGACTGCAGTTATACCGGTGCATGCCTGTGTCCCCGCGAACGGCCGTCTGTGGCATGGCCAGGTTGTTGTGTGGCTGGACACACATGGTCCACATTCTGCCATGTCTGCTCTGTGCCAGTCTAAAGTGTCTGAGACATGCCCAGTAGGCAGCTGTGTAGATAGACACACAGTACAGTGCACACCGCGCGACTGCATTGATACCCGTGAGTATGTCTGTCTCCCTTTGCAACCGCTTAGGTTAATGGGAGGTGCCAGTACAGTACACCGGCCGGGTACACACGAACTTGCACTCGCCACCGATGTCTGCTACTATCGTGCATAGCCAATGGCATCCTGCATAGATATGGTGACCATACAGGTGACACATGTGTGGCTGTCATGCCACATTGCCGCTCATCCTGCACGCGGATGCCCTCATAGGGTGAACTGTCATGCGGTGCATCACGTATTCCTGGCGGCGTGATGTACTGATCAGTAGTTACTGGTATTCCCGACCGCAGCACTAACGGTTACTGTCTGGCGACCTTGGGATGGTAACAGGCTGCGTGACTGCGACTCTGACTTAATTCCCGATCGGGCGTTGCCTCTGCAGATGATACCACCCACGAGGGGTATGCCTCCTGACAGCGCTGTGCTCAGTAAACCCGTAGCGCTCTGTAAATGCTTCATACTGTAGTGAGTTCATGTAGATAGGTGTAGGTTCAGCCCGCCCTTCCGCTGTGTGTGTGTGTGTGTGTGTGTGTGTGTGTGTGTGTTTCCAGCTGCCTCTGCGAATGAACATGCTTTTAGATGCATCATTTTCAAGCAACACATACCTTGGCTATTGCAAGCTATTGTCTTGCGGGTGATGTCACCAGCCTAGAAGTATGCCTCTGACAGCGCTGTGCTCAGTAAACTCGGTAGCGCATTCTGTAAATGCTTCATACTGTAATGAGTTCATGTAGATAGGCGTAGGTTCGTCTCCCGGCCCTTCTGTGTGTGTGTGTGTGTGTGTGTGTGTGTGTGTTTCCAGCTGCCTCTGTGAATGAACATGCTTTTAGATGCTTCGCAACACATACCTTAGCTATGCCAGCTATTGTCTTGCAGGTGATGTCACCAGCCTAGAAGTATACCTCTGACAGCTGTGCTCAGTAAACTTCGGTAGCATTCTGTAAATGCTTCATACTGTAGTGAGTTCATGTAGATAGGCGTAGGTTCGGCTCCCGGCCCTTCTGAGTGTGTGTGTGTGTGTTTCCAGCTGCCTCTGCGAATGAACATGCTTTTAGACGCCGCAACACATACCTTGGCTATTGCCAGCTATTGTCTTGCGGGTGATGTCACCAGCCTAGAAGTATGCCTCTGACAGCACTGTGCTCAGTAAACTCGATAGCGCATTCTGTAAATGCTTCATACTGTAGTGAGTTCATGTAAATAGGCATAGGTTTGGCTCCCGGCCCTTCCGAGTGTGTGTGTGTTTCCAGCTGCCTCTGCGAATGAACATGCTTTTAGACGCTTCGCAACACATACCTTGGCTATTGACAGCTATTGTCTTGTGGGTGATGTCACCAGCCTAGAAGTATGCCTCTGACAGCGCTGTGCTCAGTAAACTCGATAGCGCGTTCTGTAAATGCTTCATACTGTAGTGAGTTCATGTAGATAGGTGTAGGTTCGGCTCCCGGCCCTTCCGTGTGTGTGTGTTTCCAGCTGCCTCTGCGAATGAACATGCTTTTAGACGCTTCGCAACACATACCTTGGCTATTGCCAGCTATTGTCTTGCGGGTGATGTCACCAGCCTAGAAGTATGCCTCTGACAGCGCTGTGCTCAGTAAACTCAATAGCGCATTCTGTAAATGCTTCATACTGTAGTGAGTTCATGTAGATAGGCGTAGGTTCGGCTCCCAGCCCTTCCGTGTGTGTGTGTGTGTGTGTTTCCAGCTGCCTCTGTGAATGAACATGCTTTTAGATGCTTCGCAACACATACCTTGGCTATTGCCAGCTATTGTCTTGCGGGTGATGTCACCAGCCTAGAAGTATGCCTCTGACAGCGCCGTGCTCAGTAAACTTCGATAGCGCTTTCTGTAAATGCTCATACTGTAGTGAGTTCATGTAGATAGGCGAGGTTCGGCTCGGCCCCTTCCGTGTGTGTGTGTGTGTGTGTGTGTGTGTGTGTGTGTTTCCAGCTGCCTCTGTGAATGAACATGCTTTTAGACGCTTCGCAACACATACCTTGCCTATTGCCAGCTATTGTCTTGCGGGTGATGTCACCAGCCTAGAAGTATGCCTCTGACAGCTGTGCTCAGTAAACTTGATAGCGCATTCTGTAAATGCTCATACTGTAGTGAGTTCATGTAGATAGGCGAGGGCTGCCCGGCCCTTCTGTGTGTGTGTGTGTCTTCAGCTGCCTCTGCGGATGATAATGCTGTTAGATGCTTAGCAACACATACCTTGGCTATTGCCAGCTATTGTCTTGCGGGTGATGTCACCAGCCTAGAAGTATGCCTCTGACAGCGCTGTGCTCAGTAAACTCGGTAGCGCGTTCTGTAAATGCTTCATACTGTAGTGAGTTAATGTAGATAGGCGTAGGTTCACCCCGGCCCTTCCGTGTGTGTGTGTGTGTTTCCAGCTGCCTCTGCGGAGGAACATGCTTTTAGATGCTTTAAAACACATACCTTGCCTAACAGCGGCCATTCCTGTACGGTTATTGCCACCCACCTGTACATGTGCCTCTGCTAATGCTGTACTCGGTGGTCCACGTAGCGCATACCGTACCTGTGTATGCGTTTGTGCGTTGGGTATGTGGGGTGTTGTCAATCACCAGCGTGCCATGTGTGTGTGTGTCCAGGCTCCCAGCTGCATGGGTTCATACGGTATGGCTTTGAGGTTTACGCGGAACACCCATAACCTGGCGCCATCATTGTGTTTGTGGATGGCGGGAGGCAGCTCGTGTACTGCTTGTGTGCTTGTTCTGGTCGGCGACTGTAGCGTGTTTCTCCACGTGCACCCTACTATGGTGTGGTGGGGTGCTGCTGTGTACATTACACTGACGGGCCTGCCGGATGTGTCCGTCTGTATCTCTTTGTATATCTATGTACCTATGCTGTGAGGCTCGCTGCTCTACCATGGACAGCTGTCTTCCCCATGTATCGCATATTTGCACGGCTGACACATATAACTGTGGTACGCATATCCACACATTGTCCATGCACCGTCCGTGATTCCAGAACACCTCATGAGCATCTGCTGGATTACGTGGCAGACACTATTCTTGCTGTCCTGACACTGTACCCATACACATACACCTTGTGTGTACTTGCCTATTTATGGTGTGTGTATGTCTAACTGTGCTGTATGCATGCGGCTGTGTGTGTCCCCCTATAGCCATGTGTGCAGCTGTGGCCACTATGGGTATCCTTGTGGACCGCTGTTACATGTGCACGCCTGCACATACCTGCAGACTGTACTACCTCCGACGGCAGCGGCCTTAGATCGGCCGCTGCCTAGGCTGTGGGCTACATGGCGCCGCCACCACAACACATGGTGCACCCATCTTGGTATACCCACGTGACACGCCTACCAGACAGGTGGCCCTACTAGAGCGGTGCCCTGGGCAGCCGCAGGATTGGCGCATGCCTACTGACGACTATGGGCACATCATAAGGCATACGTCTACATTCGGTGTTTTACGACGCCTAGATTATAACACCACAGGAGGGACCTCCTCAGCTGCCTGAACGCGGATGTAGATAGATTAGTAGGTGGAGGGTTGGCCACACCAGGGCTGACCGATGGATAACTGCTGAGGCATCTTTGAGAGGCAGGTGGAGCAAACACCCGTAACGGGAATGTAGTGTAGATACAGATGTAGGGTTAACATACATTTGTCCACTCTGTCAGTTCTGTACCGTTGTATTACAGTGATATACTATGCATATCTTCCATATACATTGTTAGGTCTTCGATTGTTGAGGATTCGGCATAGTACAATATCATACTACGGAAAAACGGAAAAACTGCAAAACTGTGAAAAACAAACAAACCAGCAACGCGGCAAGAATAGTCCCCGTAGTTGGACACAACACAAGTCTTCTTAACGTTTAAACAGTTTATTAAAACATGCAACGTTTTCGTTGCTTTCACAACTTCTTCAGAAAAAAGCAAATTCAGAATGTTACAATCAACAATGTGAGTTTTAAAACTCGTTAAAACTCACATTGTTGATTGTGAACATTTTAGAATTACTTTTCTGAAGAAGAAAGCAACGAAAGCGCATGTTATAAACTGTTTAAACGTTAAGAAGATTGTGTGTCCAACTACGGACTATTCTGCCGCAGGTTGCTATTTGTTTGTTTTTCATAGTACAATATCATGTGTCGTGTGTTCATAGGATGCTTTCTGAGATGTTGACATGTGTGTGTGTCGTTAGCAGTGCGTCTGTGCTTTCTATGCTGTGGCTACATGTTCATTGTTTGCATAGAAAGTGACAAATGGAAGTGTAAGGGTGGATATTTAAAGCCTGGATGCTTCCATGTTATGTGTAAGTCTCACGAGGACTACGGGTGATAGCGCATACATGTCTATGAAGAACCTTTGGATACCATATGTGACCTGTCGTGGACGAAATGTTTACGTTGACTGTTCCATCTACCTATGTGTGACATGGTTTGTGGCCATAGGGTGCCAGCAGTCTTTATTGTTGATTAGGTGTTTCCATGGTCAATTGACATCAATCCTATGAATTCACTGAAGGATGTCTTTCATTGGTGGGAACGCCATAGTTTGACCATCGTATGTCTTTCCCAGCTGACGTTGATATTGTGCCATTGGTATGGTTCCACAGGTCACCCATCTGTTCCGCTGTATGGGCGTGTGATCCCCATTTATGTGCTGGCAGATTGAGTGCTGTGTGCGGTATCTGCCCAGCGGTCTGGCTTTGTATGGGGAGTGTCTACTGTAGTCCCTATCTGTATTTCCTGGGTTATGCCTTGCAACAGCTGTGGGATTCCCCCAGGTTTGCAGCTATGGGTGCCATCTTGGCCGTGCGTTTGTCCATCCATGGGAACTGCCTACTGGACACTAGTATAGGGCTGTACACATTTCACAGCTGCATTCTGCATTTCCGTGGATGATTGGCATTATTAGTGCGGAGTAACGTATATGCCATGCCCGTCCCTCACACGGGCGGGACAATGAATCATCTGCCAATCCACACGAGACCCATTTTTGCATACCCACGATCCCATGTCTGCAACCCTCGACAGTACCCATTGCACATCCTTCATGTGCGGGAATGAGATGAACGCCCATGGACGCAGCAACCTGGGGAGTCCTATCCATATGTCCTGCATTTCATGGACACTTGTCATCACCCTGAACACGCGTGGTGCATATATCTACCTGTGCAGTCACGGCTGTCACCTCTTCTGGGTCACGATCGCAGCCTGTTGCCAACACGTAAGGAAAAATTTTGGGTCCTACAATGGACACCGATGCATATGTAAAGTGTAGAACATGTTGGACTGTGTCCATTCGGCCAGTGGGTTTGACTGCCGCTGTATGTTCCCCAGTCGCGGATGTCTGTTTGCCTACCCATATTATGTAGTGCTACGGAACCCGTGTCCTTCCACAATTAACCCATATGGTGTTACTGTAGTACTGCAGGTTGGCAACTGCTTTAAGTAATCCTCAGAGGTCCCATTGTGAACTATCCGCCACTGTATTGTCATTATAACACAGCCGGTACATGTAGAACCTATTTATTCATGAAAGGATGTTATTTATGGGTGGGAATGCCATAGTTTAACCATGCTATGACCTTCCTAGTTGACGTTGTTGGTGTGCCATTAATATGTGTTCCACAGGTCGCCCGTATGTTCATGGTGGAAGCGGGTGCTCCCCATATCCTTGCTAGCAGCCTGGTTTGCTGTACGCCGGGATTCGCACGGCAGGATAGATTGCTATGGGGTGTGTCTACTGTTGTTTCCATCTGTATTTCCTGTGTTATGCCTTACTACAGCTGTGTGATTCCACCAGGTTTGCTATTATGGGTTGCCATCTTGGCCATGACGTTTGTCCATCCTTGGGAAATGCCTACTGGACACTGGTGTAGGGCTGTACCCATTTCACAGCTGCATGTAGCATTCTCCGGTGGATGATTGTCATTATTGGTGGGATAAGGCATGTTCTGTACCCACATCCCTCCCACGGGGCGTGACAATGGATCATCTGCCAATCATCTCCGACACCCATTTCTGCATATCCATGATCCCATGGCTGCAACCCTCGACAGTACCCATTGCAAATCCTCCATGTGTGCGGAATGGGATGTGGACACATCTGTGGACTCGACAATCTGTGATTTCTGTGCATATGTCCGCATTTCATGGACAGTTGTCATCAACCTTGAACACGCTGGTGGTGCATATATGTAGCTGTGCGTAGTCACGGCTGTAGTTCATCTTGGTCTTCTTTCGCACCGGTTGGCGTTGCAAAAGGATAAATTTTTGGGTCCTACAATGGACACAAATGTGCATATGTAAAATGTAGAACATGTTGGACTGTGTCCATCTGGCCAGTGGTTGTGACCGCTGCTGTATGTTCCCCAATCGGATGTGTGTTTGAATACACATATTATGTTGTGCTACGAAGCCCATGTTCTACTACGATTAACCCAAATGGTATTGATGTAATGCTGCAGGTTGGCAACTGCTTTAAGTAATCCTCAGAGGGCTCAGTAGGACATATACGCCACTGTATTGTCAATATAACACAGCCAGAACATGTATACCCTATTTATTCATTGAAGGATGTTCGTTATATGCGAACGCCAGTGTTGAAACATCCTATGACCTTCCTAGTTGAAGTTGTTAGTGTGCCATTAGTATGTGTTCCACAGGTCGCCCATTTGTTCCACAGTATGGAAGCGAGTGATCCTCATGTTGTTGCTGGCAGATCGAGTGCTGTGTACGCGGCGGTCTGACTTTGTATGGGGAGTGTCTACTGTAGTCCCTATCTGTATTTCCTGTGTTATGCCTTACTGCAGCTGTGTAATTCCACCAGGTTTCCAGTTATAGGTGCCATCTTGGTCGTACACTTGTCCATCCATGGGAATTGCCTACTGGACACTGATATAGGGCTGTACACATTTCACACCTGCTTTTAGCATTATCCAGTGGATGCTTTGCATCATTAGTGGGGAGTAAGGCACGTGCTATACCCACATCCCTCCCACGGAGCGGGACAACGGATTATATGCCAAACAACACCGAGCCCCATTTTTGCATACCCAGGATCCCATGGCTGCAACCCTCCACGGTACCCATTACACATCCTTCATGTGCGGGACTGGGATGTGGACGCACTTCTATGGACACGACAATCTGGGGATTTCTTTTCATATGTCCTGCATTTCATGGACAGTTGTCATCAACCTTAAACATGCTGGTGGTGCATATGTCTAGCTGTGCCGTAGTCACGGGTGTCACTCTGTCTGGGTCGATCGCAGCTGGTCGATATTGCAAATGGAACAATTTTTGGAGTCCTACAATGGACACCGATGTGCATATGTAAAGTGTAGAACGTGTTGGACTGTTACCATCTGGCCAGTGGTTTTGACTGCTGCTGTATGTTCCCCAATCGCGGATGTCTGTTTGACTACCCATTTTACGTATTACTTGGCCTATCTATATCCACGTGCCAGTAAGCGGAAATACAGCAAACCTTGAGTCCTGCTCATCTTCATAAAAGACATTATTGAACATACATCAGGCCAAAACAGACAATGACAAAAACGATACCTCCACAGTCAAAAGATACTGAGCTCTTTCACCCACTAACATGGGGCATCGAGTACGAAATACATTACATAGTCGTCCCTTATACACTTCCTTCAGAGTCATTTTAAAGTCAATTAATCAATAAACCTGCTCATAGTTAAGTGGACAGTGCTCCAAGTCTTGATGATAACGTGACATATACAAATCAGTGTTGCATACATTACTTAATGGAAACAATAATACAACAACAATGTGTTAATATAAATACAATATTGGTCAATACAATCAGTATATTGAAATATAGTTGATAATTGTTGTGAGTAAACCTTAGAATGTAGTGTGTTGATCATGATATTGTATATCAATGTGTATAATTGTTGCATTATGATTCCAAAGCATGGAATCAATAAGTACAATTTAAGCATAGTTTGTATAAATATGAATGTAAATGAGTCACAATGTTACATATGAATATGACTGTATTATAACTATATCAATATGAAATGGAATAAACTGTAGTTGTTTACATCTTGTTTTCAAGTGACAAATCTATGTCCATGCGTCATATATACGGGCCGTCGGACTGCTGTGTGTAGATATATACATGTGAACCCCTCGTTTCATACCTTTCTTTGTTACTGTCTGTGGATTACCTGTGTACACACATCAATTACCATGCCATACCTTTCCACTGTACAGGTTCTGGCATGGTGTACGGCTGGTTGGCCCTTAATCTTGCTGTATGTTACATTGACCAGTGTCTATCTGGCAATTCGCTGGCGTGTCATGTGTGACCTTCTTGCTACTTTAGGGACCTGATCCCATAATTGTGACGTGCTTCCACTGGCCATATATCTGTCTGTCATCTGGGATCTGTGTGTAACCGGTCCTTTCAGGACACTTTCTATTGTTGTTCTTCTTTGGTTACATATATGAGTACTTTGGTATGTTGTGCTATTATTGTGTGTGGAGAATTTCTCCACGGGCCTCTGCTGACACTGGACATATATCCAGCTAGCCTAGCCCGGTCAACAAGTGTGAGCCAACTGAACGCAATTTGTACGGGGGCACCTTCTGACAAGTGGGTCGGGTTACTGATGCATAACCGTCATCAATCCATACTACTAACACATACGTTATTCTATCCACAGTCTATGTTTGTCTCATCACATAGCGTGTGTTTCTCACTATTTCTAATGGTACTTTACATGGCATTACCCGATTCCATACTTTCAGAGGCTAACATTTATGAGACATGTCTGGTTGACGTGGAGGACACATCCTTAACCTTCCCTGCTTCGAGTGGATCACACACGCACACGCATTTCCTAATTGGGTTACGCTGCAGGCACATGCATATCCGTATTCTGTTTATATATGTTTACTGGGTCTGTGTGGTTACGTGGTGTGTGTTAGTTGTGACTATTCCGGTAACATATCTCTGATCCGTTGTGGACCTGTGCAGAACGCTTACACCTTTATACATGTAACAGTCTTTGCAGCATGGACGACACGCATACGCTCACATGTATATGTTCTATAGTCGTAATTCAAACGGGACTGCATTCACGTTTGCCGGTTACTGTGACCACTACACGTTAGCTGTTCAGTCTCATTAATATGCATACCCATGGTACTTAGCTACATTTACATATCCCCCCACCCCCACCCCCCCGCACTCACGCACGTCACAGGCATCCATTCTCCTGCTGGGAAAGGTGCGGTACTACATGTTAAACATTCCTTATTCCCTCCCGCTCATGGCCCAGGATACATATGTCGTGAACGCAGGGATGTTCAGATCACAGGTGCTTATATCCCCTACGCATACAGGCCTTCGATTGTCAGGGTGTTCCTGTGGTGCTTTGTGTTTGGTCTTGTCCGCCCAGTGTACGGAACTGCCCTGACCGTGTACGAATGTTAGATGAGTCACATGGGCACGGTTTGTCCGTGTCTATGGTACCATGCCCCCCCCCCATTATTCCTAACCGTAATGCTGATTGGCCGGTGTACCCGTTGTAGATCTTGTTATAGTAATTGCACATGGTCTGGTCGAACGGACCTATTTCCATTACTAACCCTCGGTATTTATAACCTGTCTCGCTATATTACATGGGTTTAACATTGCGTGACGGCTTTCACTGAGCCACGGACATGTCCGTTGCTTAGTTCGGGCCAGTCCCGCTCTGCTACACACATTTAACATGGTGGAACAGGTTGAACAGCTCAGCAACGGGGACATCGGGCTCTCCATCGCTGTTTAGTATTGAATCGCTATGTTGACTTTGTTTCACAGAGCGAGACAGTGTCGACATTGGTAACGGACATCTCGCGCTGTACGTCCGCACCACCGTGGGTGCCGTATGTCTGTGTTTGGGCGGCGGACAGTCATTATGCTGTGCCATTATGTCTGGGAATATATGGTTTCTTTCCATACATGATATGGCATACTAGCAATGACCCGCGTCTGGGTGTGGGTACTGCTGTATTTACCCACGGCAAGAGTGGCCTTAGGTTAAGTGGTGCCCTAGGCAGAAGGACTCCATGGTGCCACCGCCACATCACCCGCTACCCCCGTCCTGGTCTACCTACACCAAATAAAGGCTGGAAAGGTGCCCCGAGTAGAGCAACGCCCTAGGCGGCTGCCTAGTTGGCCTATGCCTAAGGTCCTCTGTGTGTGGTCCCTCGGGCGTCGGACTCGGGAACGCGCCACGTCTGCCGTGGGTATATCTAGCATTACCCACATCCGGCCGTGGTTTATTGCTATGATGTTCCATGTGTACAGTGGTGCCGGTTAACATACATATGCCTTTCTCAAAAGCCGAATTCACACTTCTGAACACTACTGTGGTCTCCTTTAAGGCCCCTGAGCCAGTGGTAAACATTACTCAAACCGCTGAATCACGTACATATGCCTTCCACCAGCACCTACAGGACTGCATGGATCAGGCAATCCCATACAAAACTGAGACTCTTTGTACCAAAGCCAAGCATCCAGTCTGGTGGACCCCAGCCATGAACAAGCTCTACAACGACAGGAGGTAGCTACTACAAGATAGAGCGGAATACTTGTAAGGTAAGACACCCTTGCTCATTATATGTGAAGAACTACAAGCTGTCATGAAATCATCCAGGGGAAATTCAACAGAGAAATCAACAAGGACTCGACAGACAATCATAAGGCCTTCTTTAGCTATGTTGGACACCTGAGAGGACACTCCCAGATATGCTCAGACTGGGTTCAGAATGATGTGAAGATGACTGAACCTACACACATTGCCAACATACTGGCTGACAGGTTCGGTGCTAACTTCTCCCCCCCACATGGAGAGATATCTATACCAGAGGATTGTAGATCCTGGAACATCTGTAACGCACAGGTGGGAAATGCTCTCTCCAAGGCAGTAAACACAGCATCCATGGGACCAGATGGTGTTCCAGCTGTGTACTCCATGAACTCAATGGGGAATTAAACCCACAGTTAGGACAGTTGTTTAATCTTAGCCTCACCTCAGGATACGTACCCAAGTAGTGGCACAAGGCGACTGTAGTCACACTTCACAAGGATGGTGCCTCCACTGACCCTGGTAATTACCATCCCATTAGCTTGACAAGCCTTATCTGCAAAGCCATGGAGAAGGATCATAATGGAACTCATAGATAAAGACATAGGGGACTTGCATACTTTCGATCCAACCCAGTTTGGCTTGGTCAAAGGCAGATCATGCCTTTTAAATGTGTTTTACTTTTTAGGATCAGTCACCAAGGCCATTGATGAGGGTAAAGACGTCCATACAGCCTACCTCGACCTGGCAAAGGCCTTCGACACAATACCCCCCTCAGGTATCATTGATAAACCCGTCAGCTTGAATGTAAATACATACATCGCCAGATGGGTTGCAAACTGGCTAAGTCACAGAACCCACACGGTCATAGTTGCTGGCGCAATGTCATATTCACAGCCGGTCACAGGTGGTGTCCCACGGCTCAGTCCTGGGTCCACTATTATTCAGCATCTACATTTCCAAAGTACAAGCAAACACAGGGGGGGTATGGCTGACAATGTTTGCAGATGACTGCAAACTGGGTGCCATAGTCGAACACACATCTGACACAGATATCCTTCAGAAGGGCCTCACAGATGTGGATAACTGGTGCCAGAGACATGGCCTACAGCTAAATGCCGGGAAATGCATAGTCATACCCTTCGGGAAGAACAAGGTTACCCCTAGCTACCATATAGGTGGCAATCCACTGAGCACAGAGGGAGTTACCAGGGATCTGGGGACCCGGGTTGTTGTTAACCGTTCGTTCGACACACACATTGCTAACGTAGTTAGGTAGACCTTCAACATTGCCCACCTCATCATGAAGGGATTCACATCTAGATCAGGGGAGGTCATTGTCCCCTTGTACTCATCACTCATTAGACCTATGATTGGGTACAATGCCCTGTTCAGAATGTATCTGACCCGACACCTGCAGCAGCTGGAAAGGCCCCAACAGTTCATCGACAAACGGATGCAGGGTCTCAGGAATATGTGTTATGCTGACCGACTGAAAGGATTCCAGCTCTATTCAGTCGCATACCACTTGCCCAGAGGTGACCTGAGCCTGGCATACAAGGCCATGTCGAACCCAGATTTGATGACTATGCTTCACCTAAAGAATCTAGATCCTTCAGAACCACAAGGGCAGGTGACGTACACCTTGACACTGTCATTAATAGAACGTGCTGGTGGGACAGATTCATCACCCAGACACTCACTATGCTGTGGAACAACATCCCAGTACATGTGAGGCAGAGCACCTCGCTGGCCTTGTTTTAGTATTTTGACAAGGATGTCTGAATTGATTTATTTAACTAACCTTCTAAATGAATATTTACTTTACCACATTGTGAATCTTTACATTTCATTGATATATTTTACATTAGTCATAATCATAAGGTTTATCTCTATATATTATGGTTCATTTATATTACTAGGTGTCTCTAGTTCTTTTAATATATTGGCACAATCCCTAGAACATATATATGTAGCTTATACACTCGGACATTTGGAAAACATTATGTTGGTTCTTCTTTCATATATATACATATATCTTTATTTTTCTATGAAGAATATACTTTTTGAAGCAATGTCTGATTTACTCACTGTGTGGAATCTGTAACCCAAGTAAAGTTTTTTAGCTTGTTTGCCTTTAAGGCATTTAATTAATACTTAGCACATCTAATTTACCGAACAATTAAGGGTTTTAAATGTAGTAGGTTGGACTGCATTGTATGTATTCTGAATAAGTCTGCTTATGAAGCAGACAAAAAGCGCTTCAATAAACTATGGTGACTGCATTTAATTCCTGGTGGGCTCTGAGTGGTCACTGACCATTTCTACAGTACCTCATGTTTGCTTTGGACTTTCTCAGCTGGTTCTCTGTGTTTTTTGTATGGGGAATGTCAAGTGTAGTCCCTATGTGTATTACCTGTGTAATGCCTTACTGCGGCAGTGTAATTCCACCGGGTTTGCAGTTATGGGTGCCATCTTGGCCGTACGCTTGTCCATCCATGTGAATTGCCTACTGGACACTGGCATAGGGCTGTACACATTTCACACCTGCATTTAACATTCTCCGGTGGATGCTTTGCATTATTAGTGGGGAGTAAGGCAGGTACTATGCCCACATCCCTCCCACGGGGCAGGACAATGGATTATCTGCCAGACAACACAAAGCCCCATTTCTGCATACCCAAGATCCCATGGCTGCAACCCTCGACAGTACCCATTACACATCCTTCATGCGTGCGGGACTGGGATGTGGACGCACATGTATGGACACGTCGATCTGGGTATTTCTGTTCATATGTCCTGCATTTCATGGACACTTGTCATCAACCTTAAACACGCTGGTGGTGCATATGTGTAACTGTGCCGTAGTCACGGCTATAGCATCGTCTGTTGTTTGGAAACGGCTGGAGTGAGTTCTGTGAGAAGGTATTTTTGGGTCCTTCAATGGACACCAATGTGCATATGTAAAGTTAGATGTTGCTGGACTGTGTCCAACTGGCCAGTGCTTTTGACTGCTGCTGTATGTTCCCCAATCGCGGATGTCTGTTTGACTACCCATTCTTCATGGTGCTACGTAACCAGGTGATTTAGAACTGTGAACAAATGGTGTACATCCAAAGATGCAGGTTAGCAACTGCTTCAAATAAACCTCAGACGTCCCAATAGGACATATCCGTCACTGTATTTTCAACATTACACCACCGGAACATGTAGATCCCCTATGTATTCTTTTAACCATGTTGTCTTCATAGGTGTGAACGCCATAGTTTACATATCCTACTTGACGTTGTGGGTGTGCCATTAGTATGTGTTCCACAGGTCGCACATCTGTTCCGCTGTATGGTAGCGGGTGCTCCTCATTCTGTTGCTGGCAGATTGAGTGCTGTGTACGCCGGTGTTGGCACGGCGGTCCAACTTTGTATGTGGAATGTCAACTGTAGTCCGTATGTGTATTTCCTGTGTTATGCCTTACCGCGGCTGTGTAATTTCCCCGGGTTTGCACTTGTGGGTGCCATCTTGGCCGTACGGTTGTCCATCCATGAGAATTGCCTACTGGACACTAGTATAGGGCTGTACACATTTCACACCTGCATTTAGCATTCTCCGGTGGATGGTTTGCATTATTAGCGGAGAGTAAGGCAGGTGCTACGCACACATCCCTCCCACGGGGCGGGACAAAGGATTGCCTGTGAAACAACACCGAGCCCAGGTTCTACATACCCAGGATCCCTTAACTGCAACAGTCGACAGTACCCATTACACATCCTTCATGTGTGCGGGACTGTGATGTGGACGCAGTTCTATGGACCCGGTACCCTGGGTATTTCTGTGCATATGTGCTGCATTTCATGGACAGCTATCATCAACATTAAACACGCTTGCGGTGCATATGTGTAGCTGTGACGTGGTGACGACAATGAGTTCACGTAGGGGATGATGTAAGCGGGCACGCTGTCCTTTAATAAATTTTTGGGTCCTACAATGGACACCACTGTGCATATGTAAAGTGTAGAGCTTGTCGGACTGTGTCCTTGTGGCCAGAGGGTTTCACTGATGCTGTGTGTTCAACAATCGCGGATGTCTGCTTGACTACCCATACTGTGTGGTGCTACAGGAACCATGTTTTCCGAGACCAGAACCCAATGGTGTACATCCAATGTTGCAGGTTAACAACCGCTTTAATTAATCCCCAGAGGTCACGGTTGGGAGGTATCGCCACTTTATTGTCGGAACAACACCTCCAGACTAGGTACATCACGGGAACTTTAGCCCGTTCTTACCAGCCATTTGCAATTGTAATTAGCAGACACGTGTCAATACATGTATGATAATACATATTGTCATGCCGAAGTTAATCTATGTTATTTGGACAATGGCTTCTGCTATTGGCATCCGTTGCTGTGAGTGTTGCCGGTTACCATACACATTGCTTGCTCAGAGGCAGACTTCCCAATTCTGCACACTACTGTGGTCTCCTTTAAGGATCCTGAGCCAGTGGTCGACAGTACTGCAGCCACTGCATCAATCACATATGCCGTCTACCAGTACCTACAGGACTGCATGAACCAGGCATTCCCTTACCCAACTGTGGTTCATTGTACCAATGCCAAGCATCCAGTGTGGTGTACCCCAGCCATACACAGGCTGTACAACAAGAGGAGGTGGCTACTACAAGGCGGAGCAGACACCTTGTGAGGTATGACACCCTTGGTCATCATATGTGTAGAGCTACACGCTGTCATGCCATGGTCCAGGGCACATTCCACAGATATACCTACATGGACCTGGCTGACAATCATACCACCTTCATTTGCTATGCTCGACACCTGGGAGGTCACTCCCACATATGCTCTGACTGGGTTCACAAAGAGGTGGAGTTTACTCAACATACACACATTGCCAAAATACGGGCTGACAAGTTCAGTGTGGACATCTCCACACCCTCCCCCACACATGAGGAGATGTCTGTACCAGCGGTTTGTGGTCCCCAAATGTTCTGTGACACACGGGTGGGACATGCTCTCTCCAGGGTAGTGGACATAGCATCCATGAGACCAGCTGGTGACCCGACTGTGTACTCCACTATCTCATTGAGGAATTAGACCCACAGTTAGGACAGCTATTTCTTTGTAGCCTCACCTCAGGTAACGTACCCAGGTTGTGTCGCATGGCAACTGTAGTCCCACGTCACAGGGCCAATGCCTCCACTGACCCTGGTTATTACTGTCCCATTACCATGAGGAGACCTATCTGCAAAGACATGGGGAGGGATCATACTGCGGCTCGTAGATGAAGGCATAGGGGACATGCATACTTTGCATCCAACACGGTTTGGCTTGTTCAGGGGCGGTTCATGCCTTTAAAGCATGGTTGACATTTTCAGGACAGTCACCGAGGCCATTGATGGGGGTCTTGCAGTCCATACAGCCTACCTCAACCTGGCAAAGGCCTTCAACACATTACCCCCCTCAGGTATCGTTCATAAACCCATTGGCTGGTATGTGAACACGTACATCACAGGATGTGTTGTAAACTGTCTATGTGACACACCCACGCGGTCATAGTTGCTGGCAGCATGTTGGACCTACTGCCTGTCGCAAGCGGTGTCCCATGGGGCCCTTCCCTGGGTCCACTCCTCTCATACATCTACATTTGCACAGTACAGGCACACACAGGGGTGTTATGGGCAACATTGTTTGTAGATGACTGCAAAACAGGTGCCATAGTGGGACGGACATCTGACACAGATATCCTTCAAAGGGGCCTCCCAGATATGCATATCTGCTGTCAGGGACATGTCCCACAGCTAAATGATAAGTAATGCAACATCATACCTGTCGAGGAGTACTAGGTCACCCCTGTCCAGCATATAGGTGGCTGTCCACTGAGCACAGGGGTGATTACCAGGGATCAGGGGACAGAGTTTGTCGGTCACCATTCGTTCAACACACACGTTGCTATCGTGGTTCGGTGGGACTTCTACATTGCCCACCTGTTTGTGCAGGGATTCACATCTACATCAGGGTAGGTCATTGTCTCCTTGTACCCATTACGTGTTACACCTATGATTTACTACATTGCCCCATTCGGAGGGTATCTGACCATACACCTACAGCAGCTGGGAAGGCCTCATAGGTTAATTGTCATACAGATGCAGGGTGACATGGTTTTGTGTAATGCTGCCCCACTTGTAGGACCCCTGCCCCATTCAGTCACATACCTGTTGTTTAGTGTTGACCTGTGCCTGACATACGAGGCCATGTCAACCCATATGTCATGTCTATGCTTCACCTACTGTATCTGCATCCCTCAGAACCAAAGGGCAGGTGACATGAACCTTGTCACGGTCATTAATGGGATGTGTTTGAGTGACACATATGTCACCCAGACACTCACAATGCTGTGGATCTACATCACAGTACATGTGAGACAGAGATCCTTCCTAGCCTTGTTTGCTATGTTGTCCATTGGATGGGGAATTGCAGGTATAGGCCAGGGATCACATCATTATCACTGCTTGACAGAGGTACAGCAATATCATGAGTATTTTATCTCCAGCACAGAAGGTTGGCAAAGTAATCCTAACTATGGTGTAGGGTTATGGCTGAACCTGGGTCGATGGCCTACCCTGTACCTATGGACGATGAACCTATATTCATAGTTTGTCACATTTACACTTGTCTATCCCTATCCTCTTTCTCAAGTGTATATTTCTGTGGCACATGATTGTCCTCTGTATTACTTGCAGGTATGCTGTCTACAGTGCACATACGTCACAGTTGATGACAGTGTATCTGTGTCCCTAACACTGTGATACTGAGGACTACCACACATCCTTCACAACATTACATGCATATGTCCATTCTATTCTTCTTTGGCCTATGGGGGGGGGGTTAAGGCAACAATTACACAAGTCCCTGTTTGTGCATGCTTCATGTTGGTGTTTGACCAGCCTCCGTTGCAGTCGTGTGTTGGACGGTAGTGTTTCTGTGTGTTTGGCATGTGTTTTATTGCCGGTACATCTGTGGGAGGTGTGGTTGGCACATGTTCCTCTTTGCAGGGACACCCATCCTGGGGTTTGTGTCATGCATCTGCACTTGGCACATGCCATATGTCCTGTACTATTCCCACAGTCGTGTATGCCTTCATGCACTACTACTGCGTGTTACTGGCTGTTTGTATGTGGTACACATGGTGATTGTGATGGTTGGCTTGACCTATTCCCATGCTAGAACATACACATCTGTCAATTACGTTGTTTAAATCAGACTGTAACACTCATTCGTCTTTTCAAAATGACAGTCAATAACACAGGAAGCTCAGATTAACAACGTTTTACTACTGTGCACCAGGAGGCAAATAACTATGCAGTACAAGTTTAGAGTTTTGTCTTACTGTATACATGTAACAGCTGTATGAGTATTTTGTTTACAATCATCTTTTGCACACATTAATGATGTGGTCAGTCACAGGGCATTTACATCACTATAGTCCACAATATTGTATTCCTACAACAGTGCTGAGGTAATGCTTATTGAATGTTTTCCCATGAGGATAGCACAGCCTTGCGAGCCACATAGTCAATTAGAATGTCCTTCAGTAAATTCTGCTCTGTCACGGTTCCAACACTATTCAGATCCGGTCGTCACTTCATTTCCTACTAGGTTCCTTTGTCTCTCTGGTGAGCAGCTGTACTCTGTCTTAGATAGAGCTCACAAGGCCATCCTCCTCAGTGGAAGGATGACAGATATACCTGTACATACATTTATTATTCTCTAACCCAGCAGATGACTAATGCTGAATGACATACACCTGCTGCACTGGTTACTGCCAGGGTCAGGGTTCAATCACACTGCAGCTACACTACAGGCAATTACATGCATGATAAGCTCTACTGCCATATTGTAAAATAGAATAACATGCATTATACACTATTTGCTTATAAACTAGCATGTCATATATATGTTTAAATATTTATTTTGCTAACATTCTCCCTCCTTTGATTGCTTCTATTCTATCCAGAAACATATACAACATTATTTCATTCCCTAGCCTCTTCCTCTTTGGAACGTTTAACTAGGCAAGTCATTTGTTGTACATTTCAGAAAGGATTTCATTTTGTATTAACAAATACCACTACAGGTCTTGATACATAGTCTCGGTTACAGATCGACAGAGTCCCTGACTAATACTTACATGCAAAGTATCCCGCAACAGACACATGCTCCCAATATGAGCAGAACAACACAAATGGCAATCAGGATATTCAGTATGACTGAACCCCATCCACCAAATGGTTTGTGGAAATGGTTCGTCAGTGGGTTTGGGCCTGGTTCCGCCATGGATGACACCTGCTGTATTACCTCTAGGTGGGCGTTGATATTGTTGTTATTATGTGGTACTTGGACACAGCGGTCTTCTTTGATAAGCGCCAAGAACAATTCTCCGCCAGGGTGCAGTTGTGCGCTATTACATTTTGTGACACAACAGTTCTCATTGCATCCAGTTCATCAGTCACAAGTTCAAGAGCGAAAAGTCACATTGCTCATTCCTCCGACAGGTTTTGACAACTTCCTCTGTTCCCTGATTGATTTCACTACTCCACAAGCTGGGAGTGTTCCAGCCCAGGATATAACGCTGTCACTCAAGTCCATATGAATCGATATTCCTTTATCTCTTGCAGAAGAATGGATTTTCAGAACAGCTTCCATTTCACCCACTGGATTAGTAGGTTTATCGACTGTGTTCCCAGTTCTTTGAGCTATATGTGTTATAGTTCGCTTCGCATCCAGAGGCAATTGTGCAGTATGTCATGTGACTGGAGCCAGATAACCCAAATAACAACTGCCGGAACAATTCTCAGGTAACCATTGATATGCTTTTTTCCCACAAACAAAATGACAATATTCTACTTTACTACTGATGCGGGTTACCTCTGCATGTAACATTTTCCTGTCTATAACAGAGGACTGTTTATACAATTCAGGATGTTTCTGCACATCCTTCCACGTTGTTCTCATGAAGCTTCAATACAAATCATGAATGGTGCTACAACTAGTACTGTGATCTTTGGCTGTTATATGACATTTGTAAGACACAGTTATGTTACAAATACTCCCACCAACTTGAACTGTATCATGTTTATGACAACAAACAATTACTTTTTGTGTAACAGGTAGGTACAGTGCCACTTTGTCCTGTGATCTCACAGAACCTGTATCAAAGTGTAAATATTCACAAGTCTCACTCTATCCCCAAGGGGACAACATACATCGGAAGTCCTCCATATGATGTAGGTATGGCAGTACAAACACAGCAATTTAAAATGTTCATAGTCTGTACATGCACACGCATCATGCCTAGGTATGTGTTGAAGTCTGGAAGCCACTCTGTGGCCAGTTCATCACGTATCACTATTTGTATCTGTGTAGTTATATGCAGGTAAGGTCCCAGCAAATGTAAAGTCAACACAAACATGGTTAATAGGTGTATGATCAGTAGGACAGTAAACCACATGTCTTTGGGGTTGCTTTGTATTGTTATACAGTCTGGCCCGGGTGATTCAGTCTCTATGGTATATCAGCTACAAGATGTAAATCAGACTTGATATCCTTTACCGGTTTGAAAAATGTGAGGTGAACCCAGGACAACCTCTCCGCAAACTTTACTGCAGTAGGCGTTGCCAACAGTACCTGGTACAGACCTTCACACATTGTACTTGGCAATAATCTTCTTTGGATAACAGTGACATACACACAGGATACTGGTGTCAGCTATGCGTCCGGCTTCGCTTGCTCTTTATCTGTAAAAGACTTTAACTGCAAAACAGTGTTATTGGTTAACAATCCTCTCATGTCACCTGCTAATGAGCCACCGACCTCCAGCTCTGCAGGCATGACAGCTTTCCACTCTGGCACATGATATGCCATTCCAAATACTACTTCGAAGAAGGGGGTCAAACACTTTACATTTGGAACTGTTGTCATGCTCAGCAATGCTAGAGGTAGACAGCAAATGAAACTCGTCTGGGTGTCACCCACCAACCTCCTCAACTTATTTCTCGGGATCCCATTGTACCACGCCACCAGTCATGCTGACTGTGGGTTGTACATGCAATTTATATTCATGGAAATACCAAATAATCCCCCAGGTTGCGTGATTGTCTGGTTCACAAAATGTGTTCTATTGTCACTGTAGCTTCTTTACAGTATGCCAGATCTAGGGATACTTTATTTTACTGGCACCTTTGCCACTGCTGCTGCATCCGGATTCATGGTTGGGAATGCTTCTACCCATTTTGATTATATATATGTAATCACTAAACAGTATTTCTTCCCTTCACATTTATTCAGCTGTGTAAACTCCATACAAATAGTACGGAACGGTTATGGTGGTGTAGGTAAACCCACTCCCTTCAGTTTAAATGCTCCCTGTGCATGATGTCTACTGCAAATGTGACACGCTGCTCATGATGTTTGTATGTGGTTCCTAATTCCGTATGTTAGGGGTATTCTGTTAACCAACTGTACCATCCCCCCTGTTGAGACATGGCTCTACCCATGGCTCCACAAAACCGCATATCTGAATACATTAGACGTTAATATTGGCTTTCTCACTGTGGATATGTACAGTCCGTCTTCAAGGATTGCTCCTCGTCATACCCACGTCTGCTTTTCTGCTTTCGTAGTTGATGTTTGCATTGTTTGTAACATTTCTACATCTAGAATGTCTGAGGATTGTCATTCCTCATTCAAACAGACACTTTCCAACTGTGAGGCTGCTTGTTTTGCAGCTGCATCAGCTCGTGCCTTACCTTTCCTACTGTTATCCTGTTGCTTAGTATGAGCTGCACATTTACAATTAGCTACTTTAGTGGGTAACTGAATGGAATCTAATGCATTCAAGATCAATTGCACATGATTAATCGGTTTACCGGTGGATGTTATCATTCCCCTATTCTTCCACTGCTGCTCATAAACATGCACTGTACACACAACATACTGACTATCGGTATAAATGTCCGCACATCAGTTTTTCGCTAGAGTACAAGCACGTGTTAAAGCTATCGATTCTGCTGCTTGAGCAGACACGTTATGCTGCAGGGGTTGGGCGTCTACAATCTCATAATCAATAACTACTGCATAACCTACTTGATTCTTTCCTGTAGGACTCTTTCTACATGATCCGTATTACATAAACTATCACCTCTGCATCATCTAAGAGTATATCAGTGATATCCTGTCTGTGTGGAGTTATTTCATCCATTTCATATAGGCAACTGTGTGGTGTGCCATACGCAGGTGTCGGACGTGACGTTGATAGGTTTAATGTTGTACAACGTTCAATCACCATATGAGGTTGACTCAGGGGTATGATCAAACAAGACAGATGTCTAGCACGGGTCAGGAATGCTGTCTTCTCTTGCAGCAGAATGATCGCAACAGCATGAGACACTCTCACAGTGAGAGGGTGGAATAATAACATGAAGGCCGGGGCCTGTACTGCCGTGGGTGCTGCAACAACTGCCTGTACACAATGTGGCACTGACCATGCCACAGTGTCCAACTGCGATGAGTAGTAAGCTATGGGGCGTTGCTTACTTCCATGCTGTTGCATCAAGACTGACGTCATATATCTCCGCTTACAATCTACAGTCTGACAACATCTGTTATGATTATTCGGGAGACCTGATACAGATGTTGAAGCTATCAATCGTTTTAGTCTGCAGAAAGCTGTTTCTGCTACTGGAATCCAGTGTAGTATATGTTGTGCTGCCATAGGTGTAATAAAGATTAAGGCAGACAATAGAGCAGATTCCAAAGCATTGTTTGGTAACCAGCTTTGACAAATGTTAGTCGGCCCAGGAAGGACATCATTCCCTTCTTGGTAGTTGGCTTGGGTGCTTGTGAAATTGCTGCCTTCCTATCATCATGTAATGTTCTACCCTCCTTGGATACCACATATCCCAGGTACTTGACCTGTATTCTCTGTAGTTGCAATTTATGCTTGCTTAATTTATGTCCCTGTTCTGCTGAATATCTCAATAATGCTATTGTATCTTCCATACATTGCTGCTGGGTAGGGGCCGCAAGCAGAATATCATCCACATAAAGTAGAACTTGACTGGCCCCGGGTGGAGTACACCGGAATGTTGCTGGCCATCTCCTGTGCGAATATCGTTGTACTTTCACAGTATCCCTGCGATAGCCGGGTATGGCTGTATCTGTTACCCTGAATGTAAATGCAAAACAATACGGACTATCTGGATGTATAGGTATTGCAAAGGAAGCATAGCTTATATGTACCACGGTAAGGTACTTCTGTGGCGTGTTCATAGCATTCAATATAGTGTGTGGGTCTGGCACCATCGGTACCCTAGGTATTATTACATGATTTACAGCTTGTAAATCCTGTACCATCCGCCATTCCCCCTTTGCTTTTCTATCAGAAGATACAGGGGTATTGCATGGTGAATAGTGATTACTTTGTAGATGGGGAATTCCCTCTGTGACTTTACAGATATCTTCTGGTGTCCACGGTGTATACACTAAGGGAGTTGGGTCCTGGCCTTCCTGTCCTGCATGAGGGTTCGGTACTTCAATTAATTGACAGATATCCTCACTCTGTTCTAGTGACTGTCTTCTTACTTGAGTGTCCCTAGGTATGTTACGAGTTCGGGATGTGGTTTCAATAGCTTCTCTTACATTTGGTCATTGTGATACCTCTGTTGCCACAGGATAACGTGGGGGGAATAGCCTGCCCTCCCGCTTCATATCCTGGATGTGGTATCGGAGGTGGTAGGGGGGTGGGGGGCTGTCGCTTCTACTGTATTATTATCTTCTTTGTGTACGTATGATGCTTTTGCATTTCTACTGTTCTGTTCCCTTCGGTTCACTACCTCAATCCACCTATGTGCTTGACGGATACCCAATTGTCGCTGTTTTGTCGCCTGCACATCTTAGGGTTGCCACCTTTTCAAATGCACAATGTGGGACATTAGTGTTAGGAACGTGTAATTTGCCAGGGCAAAACATACCCACGGCCAGTACATAGCACAGCAATTCACTTTTTGCCAGGAGAGCAACCTATTCTTGTAGCATTTCAGTTGCTTATTCTGTTTATTATGATATTTTGGTGTTTCATATACAAAATTACTGTTTTATGCTACCATTTAAAAAGATATCTGAGAAATCTTTGTCCTAAGATATCAGGACATTTGCCATTTGTTCAGTTTGTTTGCAGGACACAACTGGCCAAAGAGGGACTGTCCCTCACAAAGTGGGACATGTGGTTACCCTAGAACATCTGCATCACATTTTCAGTGATTCCAATGTTTCAGTAACGATATTTTGTCTAATATACCATCAATGTCATATTTATTACCCCATTTTGCAGAATATATCACATTATGTGCTCTCTGCGATTGCATATACTTCACGTCACCCGTCAAACGCGGATCACATGATCTGTTTGTGCACTAATCTCCCATATCCTCTACACGACTGTTATGTAACCCTTCTCTCGTACCACGTGGTATCTCCTTCCCTGTATCCACTGTAGTGTCTACAATGACTATTTACTCTACTCTGTGTTCCCCTGATCTATGTCCAGATTTAAAACTACTTGGATTGGTCTTCGACCTGCTATCACAACTGTTAACAGAAACACAATGTAGTCTGGTCCCTGATCTACAATAGAGACAAAGAGGCAAACCCTCCTTACCTGAGCCTCCTGTTTATGACTGCACGTTTTCTTCTTGGGATCCAGTTTTCCGCTTTTCAGCCACAGATCAGACAGTGGACAGCCTCTTTACACACAACAATTCAGTCGGAGGTCTTTTCACTCAAGAAGAACCATTTAGGCAAATTCTCCTGCGCAGATGTCTAACCACCCATGCACTCTGACCTGTAGCTTACCAAGGGAATTCGCTAAGAAGAACCACAATGTCAAATAAGTTGTTAAAACCAGACTGTAGAAATCAGTAGGCTTTTCTAAGTGACAGTCAATAACACAGGAAGCTCGGGTTCACAACGTTTTAGTAGTGTACACAGGCAGGCAAAGTAATATACAGTCCAAGTATGGGAGTTTTGTCTGACTCTATACAGTAAGCAATTTCTTTATATAGTGTTTACAATCAGCTTTTGACCACCTTACTGACGTGGTCGGTCACAGGGCATTTCCATCACTATGGTCCGCAATATTCTATACATACGTGGGTGCTGAGGTTGTGCTTTTAAAATGTTTTCCCATGAGAATAACACAGCCTTGCAAGGCACCTGGTCAATTACAGTGTCCTTCTGTAATTGTAGCTGTTTCAAGGACCCTGGACTGTTCCGATACAGTAGTCAGTTCATTTCTTAATACATTCCTTTGTCTCTCTGGTAAGGAGTTGTACTCTTATCTTCGATAGAGCTCACAAGGCCATCCTCCTCAGGGAAAGGGGAGATGTTATGCATGTACATACATTTATTTTTCTGTAACCCAGCAGATAATTAATGCTGAGAGACATAAGCCTGCTGTACTGGTTACTGCCAGGGTCAGAATTCGATCACACTACAGCTAAGCTTCACCAATTACATGCATGATCATTTCTACTGCCATATTGTACGGTACAATTCAATGCATTATATAGTATTTTGATTCTAAACTGGCACTTCATATGTGTTTCTATATATATTTTTCTAACAACATCCATCCGGCCATATGCATGTTGTTCCGTCCTTTACCTTGACCGTGTGTATTTGGCCGTCCGGCAACGCTACTCTCCACATGTGATGTCCCACCTTCCCCTTCTTTGCCTGTAGCACCCTGTTAGGACGTCCTGTTTGGTAGGCACATGTTCCGCTATATGTGTTTGACTTCTCTGCATAGCTAATCATCGATGTGGTGGTTCAACAACCCGACTTGCCCACATGTGTACAGTTATGTGCACCGTGGCATGTGCAAACCTATATGGTTTGGACGGGTACATACCACATGCGGGATGTACACATTCTGCAGACACATTCACATGCAGCCATTTCCATATCTGTACCTGAGGTGGGTTGGTGACATGTGGGGTACATATTTGCCCGCGTGGCACTGCCTAACACAATCTTCTTACCACATTTCAGGTATGCCCATTTTGTGTAGGTGTGTAGCTGCACAAGGATGCTAGCTGGTTTGGGTGCACAGGTGTACATGGGTGGGACTTACATGCTACAATGAGGCTATTGTGTATTACATCTGCATGCATGGGTTCTGCTTCTGGATATTACACTTAAACATACGCCGTCCTGTGCTTGCGACAAACATGTTGCTGGGTGTGGGACATGTTGCTATGCACATGTTTGCCTGTGTTTAGGGTATCTTGGTTCCTTCCTGTTGTTATGTCAACACAGCTACCCGGCTATGTACTCTCACTACTGCTTGTGACCATTATGGTTGACACCTTTTCCAATGCCCATAGTGGGACATGTTTTGTGGAAACATCGGATTTTGCAGGACAACACATGCCCACAGCAAGTGGAGTTGACAGAACTTCACTTGTTTGCCATAATATACGCTTATTCTGTTAGCATTTGGGTTCCTTATTCAGTTTCTTATGCCATGTATGTGTTTCATATACAAAATATATGCTTTATGGTACTATTACAGGTATATTATGGAAATATTTTTGGCAGGAATCTCAGGTCATTTGCCAGTTTTTCGATTTTTGCGGGACACAACTGTCCAATGAGGGACTGTCCATAGCAAATTGGGACAGCTGGTAAGCCTGGTGACCATGCCCATGTCGCTACTGGGGTTGCCACCTTTCCAGTTGCCAAGGTGGGATATTTCGGGACTCACATCAGATTTTACAGGCCGACACATACCCACGGTCACTATATAGCATAGAACTTCACTTGTTTGCCTAAATAAAAGCTTATTGTTGTAGCAGTTTGGTTGCTTATTCTGTTTCTTGTGACATTTATGTATTTCAGTTACGGAAATAACTAATTCATGCAACCATTACATTAAATACGGGATATCATTATGTCCTACAATCTTAGCACATTTGCCGTTTTTAATATTTTTTATCGGGACACAACTGCCCATAGAGGGACTGCCCCTCGCAAAGTGGGACAGGTGGTAACCTTAGTCGCTACTCCTATGTCGGTGCAGCGCGCTGACATGCTGTGGTACACCTTTTCTGGGTATGCCCACTGACGGTGCATTGCGGGACAAACACGGTGTTACGTGTATCCTTTGTTCCTTGGACGGGTACACTTAGGGATTCGTGGGTTGTATTTGCTTCTCCGTTTAGTTGGGATGGGTACTATGTTGCATACTCTACGTGCGTTTCATTCTGCACGGGCCCTGGCTGCTGCCATTACTATTATGGGCGGACCGTGACAGTCAGCACATTAGGTTGCTCACCGCCTGCCGGCTTAGCCACGCCTCTGGACGCATCCTACTTGGGCTCGCTCACGTACACTACGCACGTGTCTGTGGTTGCGGCGCGCTCTCATTACTATGCATATGGCGCTACTACGCTGGCTATTCACTGCACCGCCAGCGCAGGCCTTACGCCGGCCTTGCGCCGAGCTTCATGAATCCCGGTGATTTTCTATTTTGGAGACTAGAGAATTTGTTACTAATATTTTATCCATATTAGTTTGCATCCCAAATCTATATGAATAATGAGAACATTTTAGAGAAGTGGGTAGTTTTATATGGTAAATGTCCTTTCGATTCCTAGAATTAATATAGTTTTTTAGATTTCTTGTGGCTGGGGAAATTCTAATAGATTTAGTATTTGTTGTTTCACTGTTAGAAAGAAGACAGCTGAAATCTCCTGCTAAAATCATCTCACCTCTGGAGTGTAGGGTTATTGTGTCTAAGTATTTTTTGCTGTTTTTGCACCAAGTCCAGGGATCCAAGAAGAGTTTATACGAGAATAATATTTTTTTCTTGCTTAATTACCAAGGCTAACATTCCGTCATTATCTATATACGTATATATGATTTCAGGTAATTTTAGACCTTTTTTCCAAAGGATTAATACACCTTTCCTTTTGTGTTTAAATTGAGAACTGACTAATATATGATAATTTTTAAATATAATTTTGTTAAAGTCTTGTGATATTAGATGTGTTTCCTGGAGGAATACTATATCTGCTTTGTGTAAAGAGAGGTATTTAATAATACTTGCCCTTTTTATAGGATTATTTAGCCCATTTACATTTAAGGATAAGCATTTATATGTTTTCATTACTTAATGCATTTGATAATAGTAATATATTAGTAATGATTTCCTAACATATTTAAAAAGTATTTTTATAAGAACATTTGTTATGGACAACATTTCTGAAATTAACAGAGAATATTGAACAATATATGCATTAGTAACCTTCACCATGGATCCTAATGTTCCTGGCTTAATATGTTTAACATATAAGCCCCAATTCTGCCAACTCATATTAACAAAAAATGTTTCTCTGCTACTGCATGTATGATATTTATATCAAAAAGAGAGATGTGAGTAAAGTAACAACTAGCGTGAGCAAATAGCTAAAAAACTTTTCTTCTTCCTTTTTTATTTATTCCTTATTTATTTCCTTTTTTCCCTTTTCTCTTATTCTTTTCTTTTTAAGAAGTATTAGAAGGAGCAATCAAGTTTATTAACTTATTTGTTGAGGGTCTAGAAATATTATAACTTCTAATTTTTAATGCTGAGCTTTACTATTGAAGGTTAATAGTCTCATCTTCTATCAAAACAAAGCTATGCTAAAGTGTAATCTGAGTAGGAGCAAAAAGCACAATATGTATCATAATGTGTGATATAACTTCTTTAATAGATTATTTTAAATGATTGTGTGGAGCACATACCATGTTTATATGTGGGCATTAGATAATCACAAAACTGTTTTAAATGACAGTCTGATTTAAAACAGGGCATATAATTTGTATGGTACCACTTAAAGATAAAGGTATCTTAAAACTATCCTTCTTTAGTTAATGGGATTATGTTTTCTATGTTTACCTATATATAAATGAATGTGTAAAACCTATTGTAGATGGAATTACTACTGTATACCACATTCCTTATATAGTTACTTTATTCATAACTTCTCAAGCTTATTTATATCAGCACCAATATTACCATACATTCATAGAGAATGGAACAGTCATAGAGAAAAAAAACCCACTTTGATATAATACAATTAAGCCTGTTCTTTTGGACATTCTCAGTATTTCAGAACTCTTGTTAGTCAACTGTGAGTGTATCTGAAATATATTTACATATTAGAGCTTGATAAGTATAAGTGAACAATGTTATCAAAAGGGAAATATAAATTTGAAGCTTTAGAAATTGATAATATAAAGATCAATACACTGTAAGCAGGTTAGATTATCCATATTCTCAATGTATTCTATGAACATACGATGTAAACATTGTATCTACATCAGCTAACATTATGTCAATATTCATTGGAGTGAAAAGAGGAGGGATAACAATAAGATTGGATACTCAAGTGAGTCAAATATTGTTTTGTAGGTAAAGTATAGATCTGCAATAGAAAATGTCTTTATATACTCATTTATATAATGTGCTTGTAGTATTAGGCACTCAGAGTACACCCACTAAGTTATTCATGTATTTGATAAACCAAACCCAGACTTGTGAAATTTATATGGACAATGTCTTCTGACAAACTACATTTATTTGTCTGAGTAATCATGCAAATATTAATAATTGTTCATTAAGTTCATAAAACCTGAAGAGATTATATGAGCACAGTTGGTGAAAGGAAGAATAAATGGTTAGTAAACAACTTTTCTAGTAATATCTACAGAGGAAGAGTGATTATAAAATATATACATGCATCTTTGTCTTCCTCACTTCCTCCCAAAACAGATATCTTATAGACTTTATTTTGTTAAAAAAACACATATGTTAATTTATAATCATTCCTTTGGTCATGAATTCAGATTAACCTTGTTAGTATTGTGAAAGTGTTTTTAATTATTATTAGAAGTGACCCCAACTGTGTTGTAATTTAAGTTGGTTTAGAACTGTGATGTTTGTGGTCTAATATTACTTATATTTTGTAAGAGGTAGCCAAAAACATTTCTAAGGGGCTTGTAATCAAAACAAATCTAATCAAGGATGGGTTGAAACCTGTCAGTATATTACTTCAACCTCAGCCTGTGGATCTGTTCTCTGCAGTAATACTTTGGTATTAAATATACTTTGTGTCTGGGTCAGCCCTTAATGGGACTTTGTGTCCAGTAAATCTACATAGATAACAAGTGGATATCATCATAAAGCTATATTAGTGTAGAACTATATGTCTAGGTCAGAGACATGAAAATATAAGTAATAGTCCAGTCATTTGTAGTTTGAACACCAAATTTTTGTGTTAGTGATTGACCAAAATGGAACTGTATTCCCAGTAATGCAATGCTGAAAGATCAGCAATAAACCTATCATATGAACCTCAATGTACTGTGCCATAACTAGTTTTATAAAATGCTACAGTTAATAATTCACCTTGTCAGAAATCTGAGAGAATGCTTCAAGAAGTACATGAGACAAACAGTGACCCATTGACTCTCGGTACACTTACATTAGATTCACTTGAGAATTACTGATTTAATATCCTATTGCCAGCTGATTTTGTCTTTTAAAATCACTGTTTCTGCACTGCAATGCTGCTACAAACTAAAACCTGACAGTAGCTGATATATCCTACAAATAACCTTGAGTAATATATGCATTGCAATAACTGTTTTGACAACATGAGGGGAAAAAACTAACATTTCTTTGCTATTTTTTACAAAAATTAAAGCATATAAACCCTTCTACTGGAGTGCTTGTCCACATCCAAAACAGAAGTAAATCATCATGTAGATGAATTTTGACATCTTTTGAGTACTTTCTCGTAACATACAAAATTACAAATTGTTCACTTTAATTCTATACGCAGCAGTGAATGACTATAAATGTGGTTTTCTTAAGCTTATGACATATAATCTAAATACAAGTATAGGTTCAGCTTTCAGCACTTGTATTTACAACCAACAACTAATACCTGCATTCTATGTCATTCATGAGTTATATATGAGGTAGTACTTTAACTCCACTAAGCAGAGCAACTACTTTAACATTTCATCTAATATATCCACTTGGTTTTACGTAAAAGCTTATCTATCTTAGGACAACAAGATTTTCACAAGGAGGTTTTATTGTGAAGCAAGGATCTCTTCCAGTTAGAGTGCTACCTTTTATGACATCAGTATTATAAATTATAAACTTTGCTTGCAGGTAATAGTATAAAGGTTAGAATATTTTAACATTTAGATCATGAAAAAACATTAAAATTATCCACAAAACAAACTTCGACAACTCTTGCCCACTCGCAGTAAGGGCCTCTAATCATTCTTAGCTTGCAAAGTAATCTATAGTTTTACAACTAGTCATGTTCTGACATCTGTAAAATATGCATTTAACAACTCTATTGTGTTAAATTAACATTGCAATGCAGAACTGTTATTATTATTATTTTTTATTTATTAGGATGGTTTACTTTAAGTCTGAAATAATTAATTACTTATTTTCTTCTTCCTGTAGCCTTCCAATTGTTCTATTTGCTCTGGGACTGAAGGAGAAGGTCAAGGGTCATAAGCTGAACACTGATAGTTCAATATAGTGGATCCTGTATGTAAATGAAGCAATGGAGAAGCCTTAGCAGCTCGAACCCACTCAGAAGAAGCTCCAGAAGGACATCAAAGGTAAGAAAGCAGGAATTTTGATTTTCAGGGTGAATCATTTTAATTATAGTGCTCGTGAGTGTGCTGTTTTTAACATGCTTATTCTGAGAGACAGTTTTAGACAGCACATTGGCATCACATTTTCATAGAACAGCCTCCAAACTTGCCACTTTCGATACAAGATTGTTAACAAATATCACCCATTATGTCCTTTCCTTTAAACTACAACATCGGCAATACAAATCTCAGCATAACACTCCAAGCTGGTCACAACAAAGTATCCCAGAGTTATACCTATAGACCAGCCATATAGTACTAAATTAGATATTGTATGACAAGGTCTTGCCAGATAAGGAGAAGAGCAAACTTCAGAATTAGTACTGAGTAACCTTTAAATACTACCTTTTCTATGTTATATTCTTTGGAGAGTTAATGAGCTAGTATAGAACATAGCTAGCCATGGTTTGTAATGTCTATATTGATTGTATGGGGATATTATATTATCTTAGATTTATAGATTTATCTTGTTTAGTTAAGTAAACTCATGTCTCTTATTAATAATACAGTGCATTACCTAGTTATTAAAATTATCTAGTAAAAAAAAAAACACACAAAAACTACCTTGATTACTTGAAAGGTATTCTGAAGAGATGTGAGATAAATTTTGTTATAATAAGAGAAAAATCAGGTAAATATTTTATTGATTTATTTGCCCCTGGAATTTTTTTATCCTTAACTGACCAGTCAGTAGTTTTAGTGGCTTATCTCTTTAAGATAAATGTGGTATCCATATGTTCTTCCATGTTTATTAAATTTTTCTTGTTGATAAATATACTTGCTTCTTCAAGGGTTTCAAAAGTTTTTTTCCTTCTGGAAGGCAAAGTCTTATCTTGGCAGGTAATGTCAGCTGTGCCTTGATGCCAGCTTGTTTTAATGATTTGATATTTTTTTCTTTTTGATATAATAGCTGAGAGGTAGTCATTGTCAAATCTAATAATTTGGTCATTTATTTTCAGTGGAGATAGAGCCCAAGCTGTTTTTAGGATGAAATCTTTATCATGGCTAGATATAAATTTAAAAATAATTGATCTTGAATGGATATTTTTGTTGCCAGAAAGAATTGTAGACAAGGATCTGAGGGTTCTTTCAATACCAAAAGAGAGAACTTCTGATAGATTTAAAGTTGTAGGAAACCATGTAGATAAAAAGGTCACTGTATTATCTCCTTCCATTCCTTCAGGTATTCTGTATATTCTGATGTTGTTCCTTCTTCACCGTTTTTTTAATTCATCAATTTTATCTGTAGGTCTGGTGTTTTGTTGCAGGAGAGATTCAGTGTTTTTTTCTCTTTCTATTAGTCTGCAGTCAATGTCTGAAACTAACTCTTTCAGAGCTGTCATTTGCTCTTTTGTTGTTTTTGTATGTCACTTAAAATTTCAATCTGTTTAGTAGAATCTTCTTTAATATTATCCACTTTCAGGTCCAATTTGTGCATTTTCAACATTAAGTCTTGTATATTTGTGAGGATAGAGTGTAATTCCTTTTTCATAGAGATTTCCTCCTGTGTGGATTTCAGGAGACTGATCTTTCATCAATTGTAGTTCTCTCTTTTTCTTCTGTTGATTTTGACAGGAAAATAAAACCGTGGGGTAAAAATACACCAATAAAGAGATTGGGACTTCTAGATTATAAATCTTCCAATTTTGAGTTGTTTTTGGTGATTTTTCCAGATAATTCTTGTCCGAAGAATTGTATTAATGCAGAGCAGAGAATTTGTGCTGCCTTTAGCTTGTCATCCAAGCCACGCCCCCATCAAACTAGATTGTGAAGGTTGATAGCAAATTAGTCTATTTGATGCATAATGCAAATCTATTACAATATAGGAAATGTGTTTGGTTAAGTATCTGTCATGTCAACATGTGCTAATGTGGTGGTGAAGCTTTAGCTCTTTACAGTATGTTTGTTGAACCTCTGATTCTAAAGTGATGAAGGACATCAAATAGTGTTGGGCAGGAACATGATCAAGATAGAAAACTTAGCAGTCTTTGAAGTTTGCTCTGCAATACTAATTTTTTTTCTGACACAATATTATCTTTAAAAAACTTTGTAAGCTCATCTTCGGAAGATATGTTAAGAAGAACTTACTGAAGTTTATTCAGAAAAAAGTTGTTTTAAAATAGTTGTCTTACCACATTTTTATTCAAAAGGATTATAACTGATTTTTTTCAAGATGAGTAGATCAAAATCTGACACAATATTATCTTTAAAAAACTTTGTAAGCTCATCTTTGGAAGATATGTTAAGAAGAACTTACTGAAGTTTATTCAGAAAAAAGTTGTTTTAAAATAGTTGTCTTACCACATTTTTATTCAAAAGGATTATAACTGATTTTTTTCAAGATGAGTAGATCAAAATCTGCCACACAAGAAATGTCAATTAAAGAACTGCAAACCCTGCATAGCAGCCTTCAGGATCTCTGTGAAAATTGATAGATTAGATACAAAAATGGATACAATAAAAGGGGACTGTAACAGACAAACATAACTAATCAATGAAATGGTTAATCAGAGAACACATATCAGTTATGAAAGAAGCATTAAATGATACTGATGGCAAATCAAATTCTTATATTCCTTTTAGACCCATTTTCTTGGTCATCAATTCATAAAAATTCAAAGTATTCCTGAAAGACAAAGGAAAGAATATGGTGAATTTAACCTCCTAGCTATGAAAAGGTTTAAACCTGCTGAAAGCACTGTTCTTTGAGATTGAGCAAGGCAATAGATCCATGGTACATCCATCTTTGGGGGTAAAAATACACCAATAAAGAGATTGGGACTTCTAGATTATAAATCTTCCAATTTTGAGTTGTTTTTGGTGATTTTTCCAGATAATTCCTGTCCGAAGAATTGTATTAATGCAGAGCAGAGAATTTGTGCTGCCTTTAGCTTGTCATCCAAGCCACGCCCCCATCAAACTAGATTGTGAAGGTTGATAGCAAATTAGTCTATTTGATGCATAATGCAAATCTATTACAATATAGGAAATGTGTTTGGTTAAGTATCTGTCATGTCAACATGTGCTAATGTGGTGGTGAAGCTTTAGCTCTTTACAGTATGTTTGTTGAACCTCTGATTCTAAAGTGATGAAGGACATCAAATAGTGTTGGGCAGGAACATGATCAAGATAGAAAACTTAGCAGTCTTTGAAGTTTGCTCTGCAATACTAATTTTTTTTCTGACACAATATTATCTTTAAAAAACTTTGTAAGCTCATCTTTGGAAGATATGTTAAGAAGAACTTACTGAAGTTTATTCAGAAAAAAGTTGTTTTAAAATAGTTGTCTTACCACATTTTTATTCAAAAGGATTATAACTGATTTTTTTCAAGATGAGTAGATCAAAATCTGCCACACAAGAAATGTCAATTAAAGAACTGCAAACCCTGCATAGCAGCCTTCAGGATCTCTGTGAAAATTGATAGATTAGATACAAAAATGGATACAATAAAAGGGGACTGTAACAGACAAACATAACTAATCAATGAAATGGTTAATCAGAGAACACATATCAGTTATGAAAGAAGCATTAAATGATACTGATGGCAAATCAAATTCTTATATTCCTTTTAGACCCATTTTCTTGGTCATCAATTCATAAAAATTCAAAGTATTCCTGAAAGACAAAGGAAAGAATATGGTGAATTTAACCTCCTAGCTATGAAAAGGTTTAAACCTGCTGAAAGCACTGTTCTTTGAGATTGAGCAAGGCAATAGATCCATGGTACATCCATCTTTGAAGAAAAACTTTCCACCCCTACCTGTGACCAGATTTGTTTTCTGCCAAGATAACAATTTGCTATTAAAACTGCATGGTACAATACTGTTATTGAATGGCAAGCAATATAAATAGATTAGATAATGACTATTCTTCCAAAATGTTTACAAAGAAAAGCATGTCTTTTTGTTGTTTGTTTAAAAGAACTGAAAGAAGCTTGCATTAAAACTCATCTGCTATTTCCAGCTGAGTTAAGCATTTTCTTCTAGATGGATAAAAAACTTGAGTCTTTAGAAAATGCATTCACCTCTATACAAAAGAACAACATCTTGGACAACACTGAAGAAATGACTGGTCTATTTTTTCCTTGAAGAGACACGCTGAAAGAAATAGGACTGTGAAAAAAAATGAAAAAAATTAAAGGACAAATTATTATTTACCTTTTCAACAATACTGTTTTATAGCATATAGTCCATAACATGATTCAGTTTACTTGGATTTACAATCACTAATAAGGCAGTTTGTTATTATTTTTTCTCTCACATTTCTTCCCCTGTCATTTACAAAAATCAAGTTCATTAGTTGGGTGATTGTGTTAGGTGTGAGGAGAATTGTGTCAGTACATAAGTATAAACAAACAATCAGAAAGTAATGTATCATATACATAATACAAGCTCTTGTATTTTCAAACTTATTCTTGGTATGGTATATATTACTAACACTTTTAAGATGGTATCTAGCTGATGCTGTTTTTGCCCCTGTGTTTGCCCCTGTTGACAGTAATGAGGTTGTTGGTCTATATTGTGAGGATATGAGAAAATTCTCAGAGGACTTTTCTTCTTTTCATATGAGTATCCCTTTTTTGTTCTGTACCATGGTTAGGTTGTATTGTTGGGGTGGTTTCTGGTTTGTAACTTGATTTTTTTGTGCTGTTTGGAGGTGATGATTTGCTTTGTGAAGTGCTGTGTACAGAAGCTTTAGAGGAATTTACTTGAGATCTCATGGTCATTTGTGCTTTCATAGCCTTGATTAATTTCATAAAGACTAATGGAAGAGTTAGCAATAGAATTATTTCTTGCAGTTCAGAAATACTTTATATGACCTGAAGAAAAACAATACTTATTTAGATGTCCCACCTTCATCACAAGCAATTTCTGTCATTGCTGGCATTGCTTTGAATGGACATTGTGCATCATGATGCTAGACAGCTTGCATCTACTTGCAACATACTTAAGTCTACATGATACATAGAGCTGTTAGGTTCTTATTTTTTATTTAACTATTTAAAATATATATTCATGAGGTTGGACAAAGTTTTCTATACTGCTAAAGGGATTTCTGTTTGTTGTGATTGATCTTAAGCCAACTTAAGTGTGAAAAGTATACTTTCTGTGAATCCATTTGTTATATTTTTTTTGATTTAAAAAACACATATTTTAGCAGAGTTAATATGCAGAATTACAGGCATGTACATTTTATAAGACACATACCTTCACTGACGTTATATGAGGAAAAAAAAACATTTCACAGTTGGAGAAGGGCTAAAATGGGTTTTATGTTTTGAAAGATAACATTTTGTAGATTTTATGGTGGAACTGGATTAGTATATTAAGTAGAGTACACAAAAAAATGAATGTATATTCGAAACTGGAAATAAAAAAAATAATAAACAATAACAAAAACAACCTGCAAATGCAGCCACCAAACACTCTAAGGAATCTGTGTTCACTTTGGTGGATATAACAACAATCCCATCACTCGAATAAAGTAGAATTCTCCATTTAGTCACAAAATAAAATACGTATACACTCAAATAAAAAGCATTCAATGTTTGTTAAGAACTTTTGTCCATTAATATAGAGATCATCAGATGATTCAGAATTGTTCAGGGTGCACATATAAATAGTTCTTACTCATGGCTAAATCTTCATGCATAGATGTTAATACTTTTAGCCAAAAGGTAGGTACTGCATCTGGGCCTGGGGTTTTCCAATTAGAGGCTTTTCTTAAATTTGATTCAATCTCTCTGGTAGTTACTTCATCATATTTCATACCCTGTACATGTGAACTTCTTATTCTTTCTTTTAAATCTATCTATTTAGCATCTTTGTTAGGTTCTACAAAATCTTAAAATATATTTCTCCAAAATGTATTGATTTCTTCTTTTTTGGCGGTCTTTCAATTACTTTTACCTTGTTTCCCAATTCTCTATAAAACCTTTTGGGTCATCAATGAATTGCTTATTTTGTACTTTTTATTTATATTTATCTGTGCATCTTCTAAGTTTTTCTGCCTGTGCTGATATTTTTAATTTATTTGTGATAGTGCATGATAAATCCCGATGTGTTATAATAATGTGCATTGCTTTTATCACATCTGAGTATTTTTGTTGATCTGTTTCTTCTTCTATACTCTTCAAACAGTGACACTTCTTGTCTTACTTGCTTTGTTGCTCAATTGATTTATTAAATTGTGGATTTTAAAGCTTTATATCCTTCATTGGGTAGAACTGTATATATTTTTTGGATTCAGTATATTTCTTGGTGGACTGTGCCCTTATCACACCTTTTTTATTGCTTTATAGTTTTCTCTATTTGATACTTCCATGATGGCATTTGTTTTCTCCCCATCCTTTCCTTTACTACCTTATATTCTTGTAGTACGACATTATCTGTTATAAATTTGGCTGCAAAGTTATGTATACTATTTACTTCTGTATATCACATGAATCTCCATGGGCAGTCCTAATTACTGTGTTCATTGGTTTTATCAAACTTCTAACTTTTTGGGTTTTATTGACCTTCTGCAGTCTATTTCTTTCATTGATCTTAATGTCTTTCTATCTCTATTAAATCAGGTAACTCTTCTCTTAGATTATTTTCTTCTAAACTGAGGGCACATTCTTTGTTCTCCATTTCCTGCAGGCATTCTATAGAAAGTTTCAGAGCTTCTTCCTGTGCCACGTTCTCTTCAGTTTCACCCTGTGACATCTGTTGCTCTTTCGTATGGGAACTAACTGGCATATCAGTCCACGGCATTGATTGTGTCTGATTTACCCCGGTTTCCTGTTCTTTCCCTTGTATAGCTCCAACTAAATCTTTGTACTGGTTTCCTGTGGGAGGCTCCAAAATATCTTCATATTATACCTCTCACCCATACCAAATTCCTCAGTAAATCCCAGTTATGTATGAGGGCAAAATATTGGGGTGCCATGAATCCCCATGTGGCTCACTCCTCCAGGAGGAGGACACTGAAGCAAAAAGGTGAAACGTCTTTAGAAGCAAATGGCAGGCAGGTGTGTGCTGCTTTATTTACTTGTTGCAGAAGCTGTGTGTGTGTGTGTATGTGTGTGTGTGTGTGTGTGTGTGTGTGTGTGTGTGTGTGTGTGTGCGTGTGTGCCTATGTGTGTGTGTTTATGTGTGAATGTCCCAGTTAGTTATAACTGCTGCTTAGAGTTACTCAGACTCAAATCCTGTACCTTAGGTAAAAAGAAGCAAGAGCCTAAATTCTCTACCCATACCACCACTCCTTGGGATTAAAGGAGTTAACCATAGTTCTCAACACTCCAAAGCAGCACTGCTTATGCCATGCCTGTTTGTATTAGTAGCACAAAAGGTAGAATACTTGCTTTTGATGCAGAAGTCTGTGGGTTCTACTCCCACAGTACATAGATGGATTGCTGGTACTGTACTGTGTTGTACTGCAGTCCTGAGAATGTCATCTTTGGCAGAGATACCTAGTAACTATGAACATGTTATCAGTTTGCCATCCATTTCCTATTGCAATATTACTACTTTATCATTTTTTAATATAACATAGGCAATTTATTCCTCAAGGGAAACAGGCACTTTATTTGTTGATGAAACAATGAACTATTAAGTTGTTTGCTAGCAGCAACCTCTTCATTAGTTACAGATCTTACAGAACTCTTTAATGTAGAATTATTTAGATGACTTTTACTTCTACAGAGATTGTGCATATTTACTGATACTGATGGATTGTAGATGTTTAAGTAGACTTTTATGATGGAAATGTTCTGAATTGGGCAGTTTTGTCATTATTGGTCATGCATTTTGTTTCCTTGCTGACTGGAAAAATGTTCAAAACAATAAATTTAAAATGCATTCTAACAAGTGTACTGTATTATACATGGAATGTAATTTAATATAATCAGGAAGGTGTAACAAATAACATATGTATGTTTTGTGCGCAAGGGGCCTATGATTTGAAAACAACCCAAAGGTAATCTTTATCCACCACTGGCCAGATACATTTTCTTTGAATGTGGGTTTCAATGCTGTTTTAATGAATGTAAGTTTCAAGGGCAGAGAAGTTTTAATGTTAAGTCTATTTTCATTGTGAGACCGTATGGCTTTGTTTAGCAGATGTCTATTAGTTTTTGTGCTACAAAATATAAAATAAAATGTTTAAATGAAATCCAAATAATCATTGTAGAAGTAAAGCAGTATGCACATTACAATGTTTATGGTAAATGGGGTGAAATAGCGATGGGACATTGGAATGGCTGCAGGAGGGAGGAGGGCTGTGTATGGGAGGCCCATTTGACTATGATTTTGTGAAGGGGAAAGGGCGGCAAATTCAAAGACAGCCCCAGGCAGCACAAGCTCAAGCTATGCCACTGATCAGTAGGTCATGGAGAATGACTTTTGGAGGTCCTAGCAAACTATAATATTCTTTTGCTAAGATTAGAATTCTGCCTGCAGTTAAATGCCCTACTTTTACCACAAAACCCACATACTGCAAGACACCAAACACAAAATCCTAAGGTTCATCTTCTCCCTTCCCAGTGAACATCATTGCTACACATTTCAAAAAAAATAATTCATTACAGGGTCTGGGCTGTGGCCTTATTTTGGTTGTCTGTTCTTCAGTTTCAGTTTAAAAGTTGGTATCCCACAATTCCACTGAAGTGGGTGGCATTACATAATAATGTATGCAAATTTTATGTTAATCAGCATACCGATTTGTACATATTTTTCATGGGTTTTTGTCCAGATTTTTGATGTTTCCAGGTTGAGAGGTATGCTTCATATGTCAAGCTGATTAGATGCCTCCTGCTCCACTGGTTTCTTCTTAATTTTGGGTGTCCATTGCTCTAGCCTGTTGTGTTGCTATCTGAGTTAAATTTTCTACACTAAATCCTTCACTTTGCAGGTCATACATAACCTGAGTTTTTATTTCTTTAACTTCTCTATTACTAATCCTCTTTTCTACTTTTCCTCTTTCTTTTTTATTTTTTTTGTATTGTAAAATGTTCCATATTCAAATGTCTTTGCCTGTATTTGTCTTCAAATATATTTAGTGCTGCTGTTTTTGCTTTTTCCTTTGCATAAATATTGCACCATATTAAATCTCTTTTTCTTTTCCATGTCCATATTTCTTCTTCTTCTGATGTCTCCTGCTCCACTTGTTTCTCCGTACTTTGGAGACTAGTTGTTCCATCATGATGTGATATGTCCTGTTTTAGACTTTCTACACTGAATCCTTCACTTTGCAAATATTGCATAAATTCAGCTTCTATTTTTGTAACTTCTGCTTGACTAATCTTTTGTTCTACATTCCCTCATTGTGATCTTTTTTTTTATTGTAAAATTTTCCATATCTGGATGCCTTTGCCTATATTTCTTTTTGAATATCTTTGGGGCTTCCTATTTGTGTTGATTAATTTGGCTTTCTCCATTGCATAAATATTGCATCATATCATATCTATCTTTATTTTCCATATCCATATTTCTTTTTTATACCCTTCAAACATCTCCAAATTTTGTTCTTTAAATTTTTGCACATCCTCAGTCTCTTCTTTTTCTAAACAGCACAAGGTTTCTTGGTCTATACAGTGTTTTTCATGGGTCTGTTGTATTAATGAACACAATTTTTTATTTGAAGTTTCTGACAGTTTTTCTTGTGGAAGTATTTTTCTTTCCTCTAATTTCTCTCTTAATCTTTTTGTATATCTTTTGTTTGGAAATTCTGGGCTTCTTGCATAATACTAACAATACATAATTTCTTCCTTATCCTCAATAGTCCACTCTATTGTCTGTATGACTCTTTTTTGGCCTATCAGTTTTTGTGATTTTTGTGGGCTGCTACTTTCTTCTACAACATGGGGGCTATCCTCCCCCTGGGCCTGGCTTAGCCCCATTGTAGAAATATTTCCATGCCTTGAGAATTCTACACTGTCATTTTTTCTACTCCTGGTAGCAGCACGGCTACCAGGATTGGGCACTTTTTTATCCTGGGACTTGTGCACCCAGATATCTTCTTTATTTTTTAGCCTAGTTCTGTCCATGATATATGCTATATAAAATACAATCTATATATCAGTGTCATCTTGGTGAGATTTTGTGAAAAACAGGGTCTACCTCATGAAGGTACTCACCAAGACTTGAGGATTAATTTGATTCAAGCAATACTTCTCTCCTTCTCTTCTTTTGCTGATTTTATCATCTCTCTATTCACCGCCAGGGTGGCACCTATGTTCCTCATGGACAGGCCCAGTCAATGCTGATCACAAAGTCCCTCTGCTAAAAATGACCATCTAGCTATGATCAGCAAGGGTATTTGTGTTTTACATGGCTAGGCTTGTAAACACCTTAGGGATAGTAGGCTAGTAATTTACTATAAACGTATGATGCTATGAACCTATGCAGGCCTCACAACATCTTCTCTCCAACATGCCCTGCTGATCTCATCCATTATGAGATGACATGCAGTCTTGTAAAAGTCAGACATGTGCCGTGGTGCTTGCATAAAACACTGAGTTGTATAGTCTGTGTACTTAGGTAGGGGTTCTGCTCTCACTGCAGTCAAGTGTGTGTGTGTGTGTGTGTGTCTAGCCAGAGCAGCAGAAGTGTGCATCCGACAGTTACCACTCCAATTCCATGGATTAACAGAGTTTTGTTACTTGCACGTGCCTACACATCCATTCCATGCACTGAAGTCAACTTGTGTGTGCATGTGTGTGTGTGTGTGTGTGTGTGTGTGTGTGTGTGTGTGTGTGCACGTGCACTTGCTTGACATTACAGAGAGCCTTTTACACCAGCATGTGGGACACTGTTATTGCCATATTCTCCTCACCAGACACTGCTGATGTCATCAGCTATATCTGACTTATAGATGTGCACTATTCCCACTAGGGCAGGGTCAGAGACTGGCCTGGAGGCCAGGCAGAAGTTATCTCATCCTATATAATACAGATTACAGTGACACGGATTTTAGTATATCCACATACATCATGGCATGGTTTGTATGCACTGTGTTTTCTTGGTGATTAACCCATGTGATCTCTGCAGCTGCTGCATATGTCTGGTAAGACACATGCAAAAGACAGCATTATACTCTATATTAGTGTTCTGCTGAGATTGAGTACAGTGCTGTAATATAATCCTGAGATTTTAATACACTGGCGTGACTTATGATGTGCACAACATAGGCTTTCAATACCATTGTGGACACTTGGTGGTCAAAGTTCAGAGTGCTATGTCCATGTGTTCCCAGTGCTTGCATCACTGGGTTTCAGCATAGTGGGACTGGTGTCAATGCTGTAAGTCACAGGGAATTCCACATTGCAGAAGTCCAATATAAAGACACATTTTTGCATTTATTTGTGGACAGTGTGGCTTTGTCACCAATCATTGTGTTAGTCCCTTCTGTAGTATGTTATCATCAATGATTACACCCAGTATGCAAGAATCAGCAAAGGTGGTAATCCAAAGGCCGTATAATTTAGCCTGAATTGTCAAGAAATGGATTCCAAACAGTAAAAGACCAAGCACAAATCACTGGGGTACACCAGTGGTGACAGCTCTACTGGTATAGGTTGATTCACCACCTTTCACAGTATGTGTTGTCAACGAGCCAATTGGTTACCCATCCAGTGACATGAAGTTTAATCCCCAGCTGAGAGATTTTCTCAATGATCCCTGCATAGGGAATTGTGTTCAAACCCTAGGCCAGTTGAGGATGGCAAGTATACGATGTCTTACCTCCATACAGGCCTATCACACATAATCAATGGTCTGTGGCAACATCACAGATCACCTATCACATGACTCATCACATACACCTTCCTGACATGGTTGAATACACATTTCAACACACCCTCCACACAGACTATGTTGCTGGAAAAGGATTTTTTCAACATGTGTCCATGTGAGTTAGGAGGGAACAGCACGCGGTTGTGTGCAACAGACCTGTGTGAGTTGTTAATGCTATATCTTGTCTTTCACATCTGTTAGATGTACTCATAGAGATCATCGAGGGCATGCATGATGACAACACTATCAGCCTTTTGAACTTGACAAGCCCAAGGCATTTGATACAAATCCACTCTGAGGTGTTATGGGGTAAGACCATTTTATTAAAATGTATATTAATTTCAGTTTTTTAATGATTATATAATATGATTGCTAAAAAAGCAAATCTAATTTATATGCAGGTCTGGGAAAATACAGCTTCATAAGCTACAGTATTACTGTTCTTTTTAAACTGCATTCTTTTAGTATATAATAAGAGAGAATAGTATGTGTTGCATGAAGTGAGGCATGTAGTTATTATGTGTTGCATGAAGTGAGGCATGTAGTTATTACAAAAAGAAATTTGTCAGCCTGACTCCTCCAGGCTCGGAGTGTTGCTGCAAGGCCAGTTTTGAAACATCCAAGGTCAGAAACAAGACCCCTTGGAAGCAGGTGAATCATGTATAAGAAGGTGTTCACATAAAGTCTGAGGCAAAAATCATGAGGGATGAGGACATTTGTAAAGTTTTCTATAGGACACAGTCATTACAAATTCATGAAACTGCATAAGCAGTTTGATAAGAAAATGTATAAAAATACAGTTTTTGTATGTAAAGTGAGAATGCTTCATCATGGACTATGAAGACTGACTCCCACCGCTGTAAGAATAAAATTTCTGTTTGCACATCCTGAAGTGTTGTTCCTGACTAAAGGCATATAAGGTAAATTCTTAATGTTATTTATTTATGACTATAACAATTTGGTGTCGTTCTCTGGATCTGAACTTTGGTATTGCTGCAGGGCAATTTTGGAATAGGGCCCATCACAGATCTTCTGTGAATTCCACACTGCTTTGTATGGAATAGTCAATGACTCAGATGTGCAGCTATTCAGGGTGTGCAAACATACTAACCTTGGCAGGGAAATTGTTTTGTAAGGGAAAAAGGGTTGGTTTGTGTTTTTTTTTTCTTCTTTATTTTTTAGACAATTTTAGCAAATGTAACTGCATGACTGTGTTTGTAGTATAAATGCATGACTGTGTTTGTAGTATAAATGCATGACTGTGTTTATAGTATAAGTGCATAACTGTGTTTTTATTTGACTGAGTGGTTGTAAGATATACAAGTAATAATGGGAGATTATCCCACAGTAAATGAGTATAGTAAATGTATGTGCACATACAGTAAAAGACAAATTAACACAAAGACCTTGTGTCAAGGGCGGTACCCTCAGGATTGAAAGGTAAGAAGTATGAGAGATGTTTTTATTATGTCAATGTATGAATGTATGAGAAAAAGAAAAGAAAAAGTTAAAAGTTAAAGATAAAGTTACAACAAGTTCATGAGCCCACTGCATGATTGGGACGTAGACTATATACTGTTAAAACAAATTCATGAGCCTACTGCATGATAGGACAAAGAGGTATGTGTTGTTAAAATAAATTCATGAGCCCAAAGAATGCTGGGACTTAGTGTGATTATGTGAAAGTATCCTCAGAGGGTCCAAAAGAGTGGTCACATCTGGACACTGTTATCCCGACCGCAATGCTGGAGCTGTAACTTTTGAGCTCACATAGGGACGAAAGCAAGGGGTGCTGTGGAAAAAGGCTGATTGAAACCTCTCCTCTGTTGCTGCATGCTGACAGACTCTTATATTTCCCTACTTGTATGGTGTGTAGATCACTACAGTTATTTTCTGTCTTTGGAATTGTCAGGATTCAGGAGTTGTAAGGTAAGCCTAACATTTTTATTATTACTTATTTATAAAATAAGAAAATGGGAGCAAAGATAAGCAAACGATTAAATCCCTGAAGAAGGAACACCTGCATATTGTATGTGTTTTAACTATGGGAAGGAAGGTTGTAAATATTTGCAGGACTAGTTTCAGCTTACTAAGAATTGTGCTGGTGGGGTATTTCCATTAAATGGAACTTATGATAAGACTAAATTGCTGATATTGAAAGGTATTTTGGAAGAAAAGAAAAGCAAAGTAAGTGGGGAACAAATGACAGCATTTTATTCTTGGTACAGTGAAGCACTAAAGGGAAAAGGAGTCAGCATTAAGAGGGTTGCAGGATGTTAATAAGAAATTGTTGCAACAAGTAAAAGAGATCAAAAAGCCAGTACAGACCAGTAAAAAGGGATCCCTTTATCCTGTCTTAGCAGGTTTGGAGCAAACTGAGGATGGCAAAAAAGCAGAAACTTCTGAAGAGGACGATAATCCTTCAGTAACTACTGCACCCCCACCCCCATATGCACTAGTATATGTACCTGCTGTACAAGACTCTGTTGTTTCTCAGACCGCTACCTTTTGGTCTACTGTCCATTGGACACCAAGTTTGTGTGATACTGGTACATCTCAGACTGGTTCTCCTGTTCAATCTTCATCTTCTGAACAGGCATCTGCAGTGGAGGGGGGTTCCTTTTCCTATCCTTCTTCCCCAACAGGGGCATTAGTATTTGACACTCCTGTATCTCACCATACATGCTCACATGACAGGGTACAACAAGAGATTACAACCTCTGCAGGGGATCTATTAGGACCTCTCAGGGAAATTTTGGGGGTTAACAATAGGGAACTTGTTCATCGTCCTTGGACCCCTGCTGATTTGCATACCATGTCTAAAAATTTTCCAAATATTAGAGATGATCCATTAAAATTTAAAGAAGAATTAAAAACTATAATATAATGTTACAATCCTACTCTGACAGATTAAAATCAACTGCTGAGGGTAGTTACTTCAGATGAAATAAGAAAGCAGTTACTGGAAAAGGCTGAAATAATAGATTTTATTCTCATAGGGAATGCATTAACAGATAAATGAACATCATTCTTAAACAATATTACAGATCTGTGTCAAGTTAGGACTGACTGGTCTAAAATACAGGCATGTAAACAAAATAAAGGGGAAGCCCCTGCAGACTATTTCAGTTGCCTTAAAACAGCATTTGCTAGACATTAAGGAATACAAGACCCAGAAGAGCAAGCTAAGCCTGATATTGCAGCAGCCTTTGTGCAGGGTCTGCAAGCCCCTGTACAAAATCAAATAAAGTAGGTGCACCTGGACTGGCAAGGGAAGGACTTAGAGTCTTTATTAAGTGCTGCAAATCACTGTACAGAGTATCAGGAAAAATGAAGGAAGGATACTGAGGATAAGCTGTTGACTTACAAATTAGACAGCTGGAAAACCCAGGAGGTCAAGGTAGAAGCAGGGGAAGGTGTAGCGGAATTGCTAGAGGATTTAGCAAAAGTGTTGGTCGAAGGGAACAAGGTGCACCTGGTTGGCAACAATGAACTGGCAGTGCCCCTCCAGCTTCATCTAATACATCTTGCTTTGATTGTGGAGAAGCAGGACATTGGTGAGGGGAGTGCCCATACAGGCAAATGCAAAGAGTCCAAGACACTTGGACTGAGTGGCAATCAAATTATAATAATGAAGTTTTTCGTCCACCATCTCCTCAGATTGGAATGAGTCAGGAAGCTCCATACTGACTAGGTCAAGAAAATGAAAAAGAAGTTAATCTTAACCCTCTATTGCCAATAGACCAAAATGGGCCCTACATTAAGATGAAAATAAATTCAAAGAAAACCCCATTTCTGGTGGACACTGGAGCTACTAGATCAGTACTAAAAATTACTTCAGATAGTCAAATATCAGTATTAGAGCATAAAGTAAAGGCAGTTGGAGTAACCAATACTATGATTACGTATCCTGTTTCAGAACCCATCCACATTTCTTTAGGTCTGATTGAAGAAAAGCATTCTTTTCTTTTGAGTACTACTGCACCAGTACACCTACTAGGAAGAGATTTGTTATGTAAGCTGGGTTGTACTGTTTACTGTACCCCAGAAGGGGTATATCTAAATGTTCCAGCAGAATCAGAGGAGGAAATATTGGCAGTTTTAGTAGATGCTGAGGAACAGCCTGCTGGAAGCATACAGGCAGATGAAGAGTTACTACAGCAGGTACCTGCCAACTTGTGGGCTAAGCATGCAAATGAATTAGATATGCTAAAATCAGCAGAACCAGTAAAAATAAAATGAAGTCCATCAAAACCACTTCCCCGAGTTCCACAATATCCACTAAAGCTAGAAGCAGAGCAGAGAATCAAACCTGTAATTCAGTCTTTAATACAGCAAGGAATAATAATACCAGCTAAAAGCCCTTGTAATACTCCTATTTTTCCAGTGAAAAAGCCAGGAAAGGATACTTATAGATGTGTACAAGACTTAAGGGCTGTAAATAATGCAGTACTACCTACTTTTTCTGTTGTTCCAAATCCAGCAACAATACTGAGTTGCATACCACCTACAGTTTAGTTACTTTTCTATACTTATTCACCCTGACAGTCAGTTTCTGTTTGCTCTTACTTATCAGGGACAGCAATGTACATGGACATGGCTGCCACAAGCATATACTGAATCTCCTTCATTATTTTTTCAAATTCTAAAAAAAAGTTTGGAGAATGTGACATTTCCTGGTGGGTCTGTGTTAGTACAATATGTAGATGATTTACTAATAGCATCAAACTCCATTCAGCAATATCAGTAGGATACCTTGCATCTTCTGACTATCCTTGCAGAAAAGAAACACAAAGTGTCTAGAGAAGAACTACAATTGTGGTCATCTCAGGTACGTTATCTTGGTCATTTAATTTCCCAGGTAGCAGGCAAGTGTTACTATCTTGTATTGATGCAATATCTAAGGCCCCACGTCCGACTACTCAGAGACAGCTTAGTTCTTTCCTCGGTATGACAGGATACTTTAGACAGTGGATCCCTAACTATGCAGAAATTGCCAAACCTTTGACAAATCTTTTAAAGCAGGATATACCAGAGCCACCCCTATGGAATAGTGAAGAGGAAATATTTCAGAACTTGAAGCAAGCTTTAGCTACTGGCCCAGCTTTAGGGTTACCAGACTACAATAAGTCTTTTATTTTATTTTGACATGAAAGAAATGGATTTGCTCAAGGAGTACTTGCACAAAAACATGGGGACAGCTATCATCCATTGGCTTATTACAGCACAGCACTTGATTCTGTTGCAAAAGGTTTTCTACCTTGTTTAAGGGCAGTTGCCACCGTTGCCATGCTAGTTAATCTGGCACAATCGTTGGTGCTTGGGCATGATCTAACAGTAGCTGTCCCTCTTTCTGTATCATCTCTTTTGGTTAAAATGAAAACTCAACCATTCTTGACTGCATGTCTCACTAGATATGAACTTACACTTCTTTCTGATCCATCTATTTCTCTGATTCGCCGTCCTGTTCTAAATCCTGCATCTCTGTTACCTACTGCTAAGGATGGTGAAAAGCATGCTTGTGTGTGTGTGTGTAACTATTTGCTTTCTACTAGGGAGGAATTAAAGGACACGTACCTATATCCAATGCTGACATGCATCTGTTTGTGGATGTCTCCTGTGGAAGAGATCAAACAAGAAAGTTGATCTCAGGAATAGCAGTCTGCACCAAAGAAACAATATTGTTGCAACAAAGATTAGATGGCATTCACTCTGCTCAAATAGCTGAGCTAGTGGCTTTGCAAAAAGCCTGTGAGTTACCCAAAGACAAGGTGGCCAATATTTTTACAGACAGACTTTATGCTTTTGGGGTGGTACATGATTTTGGGCAGCTTTTGAGAGAGAGAGAGGGTTTTTGACCTCTTCAGGAAATCAAATTAAAAACTCAGGGTACATAAAATCATTGCTAGATGTGCTTTTGTTACCTAAAAAGCTATCTGTAATCAAATGTTGTGCCCATCAAAAGGGCATAGATGCTATAGCAAAGGGCAATAATTTGGCAGACCAAGCTGCTAAATAAGCAGTAGAAGATTGTGGTAAAGATCTGTGCAAATTAAATATGACAAACTCCAACAGTAATGATGTGTTTGATTTTAAAAAGTTGTTAGCCTTTCAAGCTGAAACATCACAGGGAGAAGTTCTGAGGTGGCTCAAGGATGGATGTAAAATATCCTCTGATGAAATATGGCGACATCCGGACTGCTGACTGGTGGCATCTGCCTCTTTGCTGCCCTACCTAGTATGGGCATATCATCTACCAGCCCATACAGGTAAGACAGCCTTATTTAATCAAATTACCCGAAGTTGGTATGCCCCTCATGTCTCCTCTTTGATACTTCAGTATGTACAAAATTGTAGTATTTCCTTGAAATATAACATAAGAAAACATGCCAACAGCAAATCTGTATGTTTATCTCCACCTTGGAGACCTTTAATTAATATACAGCTGGATTTCATTCAGATGCCTAAGACTAATAATTTACAATTTATTCTGGTGTTAGTGTGCATGTTCTCAGCATGGGTGAATGCTTATCCATGTCGCAAAGCTGATGCAGTCACAGTTATTAAAAAAATTATCTGATTATATACCGAGATTCAGTATACCCAGCATTGTTAACAGTGACCAGGGAACTCATTTTCATAGTTTCATAGGTTCATAGGTAGCTACTAGGCTATTAGCCCAAGGGCGTATGTAAGCCTAGCCAACAAGGTTCCCTGGCTTACGCCACTCAAGAAAGTTATTTTCCTGTGCCACTGTCAAGCAGAGACACAGAAGTGATCCCCAAGGTGTATTTCCTATTTCCCATCCACTCAAGATTTTCCTGAAGAGTACTAATGAAGAACTTTGCTTGACATAGATGGGTAGCCTGTTGCAGAGTATGGGGAAGTCTCTGGGACAGGAATCTATCCCTCCAGCATGTCCTGTTTATTGTGGTGACAAAGTTTAGGTCCCTAGTCCATGATTAATAATAATCTGTTTAAAGACTTATGTAAAGCTTTTAATACTAAGTTGAGTCTTCACTGTCCCAACCATCCACAGTCATCTGGATTAGTGGAAAGGGTAAACAGGACCCTTAAAAATAAAATTTCAAAGATTTGTGCTGAAATCCATTTAAAGTGGCCTGAAGCCCTTTCCTTAGCACTGATGAGTATGAGGGCCTCACTGAATGCCACCAGGAAATTGAGTCCATATGAAATATTAATGGGGAGACCCATGGCCCTTCCAGCTACCCCTCCAGTGGGAAATGCTGATTTAACTTTGTCAGATGATGCTATAATTTCTTATTGTAGGAGACTCCTCAAACTTTTGCAGCAATATCATCGAACAGTAAGAGCAGCATTACCAAAGCCTCCTGACCAGCCCTGTCATCAACTACAACCGGATGATTGGGTGTATGTGAAAATTTTTCAGAGGAAAAACTGCCTCAGCCCGAGGTGGAAGGGGCCTTTCCAGGTCCTGCTAACGACTTTGACTGCAGTTCGCTGTGCAGGACTACTAATGTGGATCCATTCATCTCATTGCAAGAAGACCTGTCGTGTGGGGACCCCAGACGAATCATCGCAGGCAACAGAGGAAAATTGAGGTGCACCAGTTAAATCATCTGCCCAGTGAGGTCAACTTCAGTAGCAGTCCATGATGAATCCAGTGACAACAGGCACTTCTGCTTTGTTTCTGCTGCTATTCCATTCTGTAAACTGGTCAAGAGAAAACAGTTTCTTGCTGGTCCTTCAGCAATATGCCAAGGATCTAAACAAAACAAATTGCTGGATATGTTCACATATACCTCATCATTCTAAGGCAGGGATTCCTGTGATTCCCATCCCTGCATCACAGGTGTCATTTGAAAACAACCTTAATGACATAAGCTTAACCTGGCGTAATGTAACTGATTTTTCAAAGGTTGTGTCTCTTCAACTTGCAAACATGCATCATGGAGACACATGTTATGCCAGAAATGGGACTGTACCAGTAGGGAAAAGCAAGTGTAATGACACCAGGCATGAAAGTGTGTTAGACTCATTGCACTTTAAAAGCTATGCTTGAGGACATGGCATGGGCATGATAAGTGACTGTTACTACATCTGTGGTGATCATGCCTACCCCTGGTTGCCTACAGACTCGTCTGGATGTTGCTTTGTAGGCTATATTACTCCTGCTATTCATCATTTCAAACACCCACCAGCAGGTAGACTGAGAAATAAGTGAGCAATCCACTGGACAGCGCAAGTATTTTCAGTTTTTAATCCTGGGTATGGAGTGCAAAGGATAATGATTGAAATCACCATGCTTGCTCAAATTCTACAGGAGGGGGAAAACGAAAAGTCACATCACATCAGGATGGAAAATCGAGAAATGACTGAAATGCAAACTGTGGTATTACAGAAACAAATGGCACTTGATATAATTCTTGCTGCAAAAGGGGGGGTTCATGTGCCCTCATAGGGAGTCGTTGCTGTTCGTATATTAGTGACTATCACGATGAACAGGAAAAACTGACAAATTTCATGGAACAAAAGGCCAAAGATTTGGACAGCACATCCAAAAACTGGGCACTTTTTGGATGGTTGGGCAGTATTTCTGGTAACCTGGGATCTAGCATAATCCAGGGTATTGTCATTGTACTTTTTATTATATTTGTGATCATTTTGGAATTTTCTATTCTAAAGGCAATGATTACAAGATGTTTAACCTCACCTGCACATGAAATGGCACTGCATGCACAAATGAATGACAGTTCTATTTTGACAGAAATTGATGATGAAAATTATGATGCTGAGGCATATTTTATCAAGTTAAGAAATATGAAAATATAATTATGTGTATGGTATGAGACTGATAGTGTCAGAGGGAGGAAACTGTTATGGGACAAGACCAGTTTATTAAAATGTATATTCATTTCAGTTTATTAATGATGCTATGATTGTTAAAAAATGGAAATATAATTTGTATGCAGGGCTAGGAAAAATACAGCTTCATAAGCTACAGTATTACTGTTCTTTCTAAACTGCATTCTTTTAGTATGTAATAAGAGAGAATAGTTATGTGTTGCATGAAGTGAGGCATGTAGGTATTACAAAAATGAATTTGTTAGCCTGATTCCTCCAGGCTAGATGTGTTGCTGCAAGGCCAGGTTTGA